>NC_091134.1:52842912-53145943 GCF_041381155.1 Argopecten irradians | reverse complement strand
CCATGATTATAATCAGACAGGTGACTGTGTGAGAAGATATCAATCACTGCACAATAAACAACAGTAAACAAGAGGTCTATTTACAGGGGTATCTATATACAACAGGTTCCTGATTAGACAGGGCATATAAACCTACAGCAAACAAGACGTCTATTTACAGAGGTATCTATATACAGTGAGTTCCTGATTAGACAGGGCATATAAACCTACAGCAAACAAGACGTCTATTTACAGGGGTATCTATTTACAACAGGTTCCTGATTAGACAGGGTATATAAACCTACAGCAAACAAGACGTCCATTTACAGAGGTATCTATATACAGCAAGTTCCTGATTAGACAGGGCATATAAACCTACAGCAAACAAGAGGTCTATTTACAGAGGTATATATATACAGCAGGTTCTTGATTAGACAGGGTATATAAATACATAGGAAATTCTACAGCAAACAAGATGTCTATTTACAGAGGTATCTATATACAGCAGGTTCCAGATTAGACAGGGTATATAAATACAGAGGAAATCCTACAGCAAACAAGACATCTATCTATTTACAGAGGTATCTATATACAGCAGGTTCCTGAATAGACAGGGTATATATACATAGAAAATCCTATAGCAAACAAAAGGTCTATTTACAGAGGTATCTATATACAGCAGGTTCCAGATTAGGCAGGGTATACAAATACATAAGAAATCCTACAGCAAACAAGACATCTATTATAGAACAGTCTGTGCAATAAACACTGTGGACAATGATATAGAACATTCTGTTCAATAAACAGTCTATACCCTCCATCTGTTGACACTTTCCTAAGATATCAACAAGGAAATATGTACCTGTCGTCAGATTTTATTTCCCCTAAACATGTCACACTGTTGGTCAATAGTATTGTTTTTTAATCTTATATTTCAGTTGTCAAGTGAAGGATACCAGGTTTGAAAGCAGTAGTTGATTTGTATGGTCGGGTGATAAGCTATACTGAAATCGACACAGCTTGCAGAGGTACGATTACAACAAGAATGATGAACAATAGCAAGATACATCAGTATAAAGGAGAAAAAGCAAAACTTTTAGCAACACATGGCCAATAATAATGATTTTTTGAAATGAAAAAAACTTAATTACATGTACTTCGTAAAACACTGGATGACAATGGCTACAACCTACACATGGGTGAAATTCTGATTGGGCCCCCCCGTCACTTTGTATCGATGTGTGGAGGAAGAATCACTGTAATTTAATGCATATAAATATCACTTCCGTTTCCTGGTTTTATGTACTTAGCCCTAGCTCATTTAAAACCCTTTCTCAATAAAACTTATCAATTCATATTTTTTCTTCTTCAGTTATAACACTTTTTTCAGATTTTTTTTTTATGAATTATTTGTATACTCTTTGTAAATTATACAGCGTCCATATGTTTCTGAAATTGAATCCATTTTTAGAAATCTTTTTAAGGAAATACAGAGGCAAGCTTTTCTAATTTTAATTTATTCTTTAAAATCACAATATGAATATACCATATGGTTCTCAATTTAGATTTGTGTTGTTTTTCCTTTTCATGTTAAATTAAAATCCATTAAAATTAATATTGGCAACACATTTGATATTTTACAGTCAGATCATAGTTTAAACAAAACCTTAAGCTTTGAATATATAAATGATATATGCAGTTAATTCACTAATAAGGGTACAATAATACCAACTATTCTTTTTGGAAACTTCTTTTTTTTTATTTGAAACCAACATAAGGTAAGCAGAGAATTTGGGGAAATCTGAATAAATGCGCAGAAAATTTCACACAAAATGGTAGTAGATCATATTTGGAGAAAAAGACATATTTCATAATTATCCTGTCAAGATAAATCAGTTAATTTCAAAAGTCTGCTACTATGTGATCTAATCGTTAATAAAATAAAACTTTGTCAATTATCCCAGCCGATTACAGGCCATTCTCCTTTCTAAAATTACCATCACATTTTAATTCCCTGGCCCTTGATTAACAAATCTTTTATGATATTATGCAATAATGCAATAAACAATAGAAATTTCAAGCCTGTGACAAATGTTATGAAGTAAACAACTTCACTGGTGGTAAATGTGTCCTAGTAGAGTTAAAAAAAATTCATTTTAAAGTGAGCTTTGACTCCGACAAAAATGAGCATGTATTCATTATAGAATAACCATTATAAAAGTAAATGCAACAGATCCGGAGAAATACAGCGACAGAACTAGGAAATGTGAAACCAAAGAAATACATGTACAAGTAAAGTATCAAGGCTTATAGGTTATTGAAAAGATTTTTTGGTTTTTTTTTAAAATCAGCCTATCGGTATTTAACCCAGTGTGACCTTGAAAGGTCAAAATTGTTCATCTGTGAAATGTTTGGTAGTTCTTCACCAAAACATGTCACAGACTCAATATCAAATGTTCTGGACTCTTGATTATTGAGAATTGAGAACGACAAGAGGCCCATGGGCCTTAACGGTCATCTGACTCATTGCACAAAACAACAAAGTCACAGTTTAAAGTATTCGTTAATGATTAATATAAACAATACAAGGAACTCCTTAGTTGAATATGTAAGTTTCTGAAATAGGTAAATGTCATTTGTTGAACAAACTTGGTAGCCCTTCATCCATATATGCTTGTAACTCATTCACAGATTAATATAAGGAGGAGTCAGATTTTAAAGCCAAAATTCAGCAAAGCTTCCATTTTGGACACATTCCATACTATCCCCATGGGTCTTAGCTCGGTCCTTTATAAAATATGATTGTCATCACCTTAAGTTCCCCCTTCTGAATCAATTAAAACCCCTATAGAGCAATTTTCCTTGAGATAGGAGACTGAAACCTGAAAACAGGAAGTGGGCCAGAGGCCATCTTGAAATACCAAAATTTTTATGAAAATGTTTGCATGTTGTTCGGCATCAATTTAAACCCCTATAGACCAATTTTCATTGAGATCTGAGACCGAAATCTGAAAACAGGAAGTGGGCCAGCTAAAATTAAGAAAATTTGCCCTTTCGGGGGCCCACACCTCAGCCCCTAGGGGTCGGACCAAACTCATTTATATAAAATACGATTGTCCTTCCCCAATGATGTTTCACACCAAATATGAATGAAATTCATCCAAGGATGAAGGAGGAGTAGGGCTTAAATTAAGAAAATTTCCCCTTTTTGGGCCCCGCCCCTCTGCTCCTAGGGGTCGGACCAGGCTCATTTATATAAAATATGATTGTCCTTCCCCAATGATATTTCACACCAAATATGGATGAAATCCATTCAAGGATGAAAGAGGAGTAGGATTTTAAAGCTTAAATTAAGAAAATTTGCCCTTTTGGAGCCCCGCCCCTCTGCCCCTAGGGGTCGGACCTATCTCACCTATGCAAAATATGATTGTCCTTCCCCAATGATATTTTACACTAAATAAAGATGAAAAACATTCAAGGATGAAGGAGGAGTTGGATTTTAAAGCTAAATTTAAGAAAATTTGCCCTTTTTGGGCCCCACCTCTCAGCCCCTAGGGATCGGACCAGGCTCATTTATACAAAATATGATTGTCCTTCCCAAATGATGTTTCACACCAAATATGGATGAAATCCAATCGAGGATGAAAGAGGAGTAGGATTTTAAAGCTTAAATTAAGAAAATTTGCCCTTTTGGAGCCCAGCCCCTCTGCCCCTAGGGGTCGGACGTATCTCATCTATATAAAATATGATTGTCCTTCCCCAATGATATTTTACACCAAATATGGATGAAATCCAATCGAGGATGAAAGAGGAGTGGCATTTTAAAGCTTAAATTAAGAAAATTTGCCCTTTTGGAGCCCCGCCCCTCTGCCCCTAGGGGTCGGACCTATCTCATCTATATAAAATATGATTGTCCTTCCCCAATGATATTTTACACTAAATATATATGAAATACATTCAAGGATGAAAGAGGAGTAGGATTTTAAAGCTTAAATTAAGAAAATTTGTCCTTTTGGAGCCCCGCCCCTCTGACCCTAGGGGTGAGACCAGACTCATTTATATAAAATACGATTGTCCTTCCCCAATGATGTTTCACGCCAAATATGGATGAAATACATCCAAGGATGAAGGAGGAGTAGGATCTAGCTTAAATTAAGAAAATTTGCCCTTTTGGAGCCCCGCCCCTCTGCCCCTAGGGGTCGGATCTATCTCATTGATAGGAAATATGATTGTCCTTCCCCAATGATGTCTCACACCAAATATGGAAGAAATCCATTCAAGGATGAAGGAGGAGTAGGATTTTAAAGCTTAAATTAAGAAAATTTGCCCTTTTGGAGCCCCGCCCCTCTGCCCCTAGGGGTCGGACCAGGCTCATTTATATAAAATATTATTTTCCATCTCCAATGATGTTTCACACCAAATATGGATGTAATCAACCCAAGGATGAAGGAGGAGTTGGATATTAAAGCTTAAATTAAGAAAATTTGCCCTTTTTGAGCCCCGCCCCTCTGCCCCTAGGGGTCAGACTAGACTCATTTATATAAAATACGATTGTCCTTCCCCAATGATGTTTCACACCAAATATAGATGAAATCCATTCAAGGATGAAGGAGGAGTAGGATTTTAAAGCTAAAATTAGGAAAATTTGCCCTTTTTTGGGCCCCATCCCTCAGCCCCTAGGGGTCAGACCAGGCTAATTTATATAAAATATGATTGTCCTTCCCCAATGATGTTTCACACCAAATATGGATGAAATCCATCCAAGGATGAAAGAGGAGTAGGATTTTAAAGCTTAAATTAAGAAAATTTGCCCTTTTGGGGCCCCACCCTCTGTCCCTAGAGGTCAGACCAGGCTCATTTATATAAAATATGATTGTCCTTCCCCAATGATGTTTCACACCAAATATGGATGTAATCCGAACAAGGATTAAGGAGGAGTAGGCTTTTCTATAAATAGTCTTACGCACGACGCACGGCGCACGGCGACGGATGAAACACGATGACCTTCGGTCAGATGACCTAAAAACACACTAATTTTAGTCAGTTTAGCTTTGAATTAAATTCAAGATAATATATTTGAACAAACTTGGTAGCACTTCTTCATGCTGCAGGTCTTTTTGGTTTCCAAGACTTTCAGTTATTGAGAAGAAGCCTTTCAAAGATTAGTGGCATAAGTTAGTGGCATAAATTTTTGAAAAGATACTGATCGTGGCAACCTCCTTTTGACCTCAAAAATAGGCCAGGTTTATTAGGCATTTACATTTGTATCTTCAAAATCAAGTTTTTAGTGAAGGACTTTACATGTCCAATATACTGTCTATCTTTCGGTCCAATTTGATTAATGTGATATTCAGTGGTTGTCAAGGTCATTCATTTAAACAAACTTGGTGGACATAGGTTAATCCAAGTGATTTAAAATTAAAGTAAATTATATAGATCATTTTGAACACATATTTTTAGCATGGGGCCTTCTTTGCATCACAGTATACATTCAATTTCAAGTTCCTAGGGTCTTCATGTATTGAAGAGATGCTGTTTGAAAATTCTAGCCAAGTTAACATATACAGAATTAAAGGTCAATGCTTTAGAACTTTGGAAGCCCTTTATGGCAGCAAGTTGAAATAGCCAAATATTAATAGGAGGGGGAGGGGGGACGAGGGGGAATGAGGCTTTATGTAGGTTTAATACACAGTTCTCTGAAAGGATTCAGAATTTCTTTCGACTTTTCATTTCATTGATAGGTATGGAACTTTTGGAGTCAACAGTATCTTAAATAAAATATAATATATAACCCCCACTTGACTATTAACTGAGGATGGCACTTAGAGGTAGATGAGATATAGTAATGACAATGTCAATCAAATTAAGCTGTAAGAAGTTCTTCAATTGAAATTCGTGAAAAGTATACACATAAGAATCATGAAATAAGAGATCAATCCTTATTATATATATAGTAGCCAACAAAAGTAGCATAATTTATCATAATTCGGCATTATGTACATCTATTCAAGAGAAATTAAAGAATAGTAAAACTGAATCCTCAATAACCATACTGACATTATCTATTTCGATCAAGACTTCTCACCAAAAACCAAAGAGAGACAACTTTTATTGAACACTTAGCTTGTTCATTTAATTTGCCATTCCCACAAGTGTTGAAAAGGTAATTTTAAAATAATTATTTTTATTAAATATTTGTGTATTGTAGGGCATTGTAAATCTAGCAGGTTTCAATTTTGATATTATCATTTTTCGTTTCATTATCAAATAAATATTAGCAATATACAAAACACTGTAGTAAATTATAGAAGTGTCTTAGGCCGATAATACCACCAGATGTGTTAAGCTTAGCAGAGTTACCTCCCTTACTGGTGTGTGTAATGCACATGCAGTATCATGTTTCATCACAGGAAATACTTAAGTACGTGTACCGACATTGCTGACGGGGGGAAAGTAGCAGAAAAAGGAGAGTTGTGTATCAAATGAAGCAATGGCAAGGTACAGTAGCTGTGGTACAATACTCGTCAATAGTTAATATCTGTCATCCACAATGGGGTAGCATGTTAGCAGTTTACTGGGTTTACACATTGATCGTACCTCATAACAGTGAACACATCGGCATCTGTATCAAAATCATCAACAGGATTGTCCTTGCAGTGATACGTCTGTAATTGGGTGTTTGGGTGTTGTTTAGAACTTATAGGCCTATCATCTGGAACTTCCAGCGCTTCTGCATGCATCGATATGACACAGCGGGGTCTGATCATTTGTGAGGACAGTGCGATTGATACTGAAACAAAATCTTACACCAAACTCTCGGTTGACCTAAATTTTATGAACAATAATTATAGAAAGTAATTAAATTTACGTAAATCAGCATGACATCACTTAGACTATAGTCATTGCAATAAAAGTAATAGACTATACTTGGTGTTGGCCAAATCGTTTTGACCGCACAATAATTAGGCGTGACAGCTGCCCACGTGCATCGCACATTTTTATTGTCAACCTGTTACCTTTTTATTGCCAACCTGTTACATTACATGTGTTGTGCTTACATATAATTATTAATTATTACACATGACTTCATCATTACCTAATCGACGTATTTGTCATACCCTCATAAAAAGACTGTTTCTATTCAGTTTTCTCAGATCTCTGGTTTTCTCAAAACGCACTGTCTCATTTGATCTGTCTTATATCAGAGATTTAAATAGTAATTATATACTATTTAAATCTCTGCTTTTATCGACGGATTGAAGTTAAAGGAGTACAATTTATTGAAAATCAACATTTTTTTTCATCCGTATTTTTTAAAAACTGTATGGACTATGGAATCAATTTAAATATTAAAATCACAACCACAGGTGTACACATTTTTGTTTTAATAAAGATTCTCTGAAGTTTCAGAACTTGTGTTTAGATACAATAATTCGTACTTTTCTCTTTTATTTCTTTTACAGTGTGCTGAGTGCTGTCTCTAGTGACAACGTGAGGATCCTCAAGGCCCTAGTTAAAGTCCCTCAGTCTGTGAATCAGCATGACCTTGAACTTGGATTTCTACAGGCAGCTAAACTAGGTCACATTAACTGTCTCGATTGTATCTTAGCAACAGAAGTTGTTGATATAGAATCCAGAGATGGCAGTGAAAACACAGCTTTGTATCTTGCAGTTCAAAATGACAAACCTGATGCTCTGAAACTACTGATCTCAGCTAAGGCAGACGTGAACACGATCGGAGGGAGTAACAGTCGCCCAATCCATGTGGCAGCACAACATGGGTTTGAAGAATGCATGAATATCTTGATAAACAATGGTGCAAAGATCAACTTTAAAAATTCTAGTGGAAGTACCCCATTGATTTTGGCGAGTAGAAAAAATAACCATACAATAATGCAGCTTTTGATTGGTGCTGGGTGTGATGTTAATATTCAGAACAAAGAGGGCTGTTCAGCCCTTCACTACTGTAGTCACAAAGCTATGGGAGTAGACATGTTACTTAGAGCAGGGGCAAACCCTAACCTTACCGACAAGGAGAACATAACTCCACTCCTTATGGCCGCCACGGAGGGGTTCGACAATGTGGTAAAGGCTCTGTGTAAAGCTGAATGTGATGTCAATATAGCAAATGCATCCGTCAACAAGACCGCTCTGCATATCCTAGCCTATAAAGGCCACTCCGAGTGTATAAATGACCTTGTCATCGCTGGTGGAGATGTCAATCTGTACGACAAACATAAACGTACCCCCTTGTGGTACGCCATTAAAAACAAAAGAATTGAAGTAGTTCGACTCCTTCTGAAAGCCAATGCTTTGGCAGATAGTTTTCAATGTGCTAGTTTTGTGGATGCTGAAAGTTGCCCTACATTTCTGGCCTTGACACTAGGTTTATTTTCGGTCCTTAAACTGTTTATTATGACTGGTTATGACCGGCACCATCTGAAGAGCTATCTCCGACATGAGGACATCAAGGAGATGTTTGAGGACTGGCAGGATATTGAGGACTGGCTCGAACATGCTCAAGATTCAACCATGACCTTGAAGCAAATTTGTCGAAAGTGGATAAGACACCATCTTGGTGTTCAGTTCTACCATGGCCTCTCCGAGCTCCCAATTCCACCTTCTATGAAAGATTATGTGTTCATGAAAGAACTTGATGAGGAACATTTTTAAGCTTTATTCTGTACCCCTCCAATGTAGCTGAGAATTTTAAATTTAAAAACAAGTTTTGATTGGACCAAAACACCAACACTTTCCGTCACAGCTTCCTTCATTCATAAACACTGTGTACCAAAAATGGGAGAATACCAAAAATTCATTTTTGTCAAAAAAAGAAGTAATAGAGTGTTTGCGTTACCCAAATAACCACGAGTGTTCTTGTTTTTCTTTCAAGTTTTACCAGAGTAGTCATACAGAAAGCAATGTCATGCAAAATACTTTAAAATGTGTATCGGTAGCTGGTTATTTCAATGGGATAAACTGATTTTTAGCTGTTTTAAATATATAATTCATTCAAATTTCTCAATATTTCGTGAATAAGAGTTTTGCCATCATAGCCATGTCCCACGAAATCGAGAAAAATATCTGACTTGTGAAAATGACTAGCTACAAGGTAACTTAACAGAATTCAAGAAAGTATCCACCATTTTCTTTGAAATAATAGAAAATTGATGTTTTGTTTACACAATGAGCAATGTTTTGAAAAACTTCTAAACAAAAAGACCATCTGGTGTTTTTGTTGATAAGTTCAAAGGTTTAGGACCTTATTAATTATCTGTCTGTTAGAATGAAGTGTGGAAGGTAATTTTTCTAATGACTTTTAATCACCTTCCAAATAGTCATTCTCCTAACTTTGTATGAATAAACAGGTGACACAATATACAACACAATAAAATCACAGTTTTATTCAGTCTTTTTTTGAAGTGATCATGTTTAACTGAAAATATTCCTTGGTCAAAGTGCAAAACTTTAAAACACATAATCACTTATCAACAATGTTATGTACTCCAGTAGATATCTTACATTATGTACACAGTCTTACAGAACAGCAAACCCTATATAACCAGTTACACACATCAGTCTCCCACATGTTCTATCCATTCAAACCTCTACATTCAAACACAACAAACCCAACATTCACTCTTAAACTCAACTTTAACATTTTTACACAGCTTTTGACTGAAATTCACCTTCATATGAAGACAATACAACTAGGTAATAGATAATCTCTGCTATCATTTGTATTAGAATTAGTTGACCAAAAATAGAATTTTTAACATTTTTCTATATTCTGTATATGTCTTTTTTTCTATATGAAATTTATTTCAGGCACAATTAAATGATAGCCGGCAGTTAACATGATTGCATCAATACGCTACGGAATATTTACTTGAAGCATTTAACAACTATGTATATAAGATAGGATACCTAGGAGGGTATACACTCTACGACAGAGGCATATAACTGTGAAGTGGTAACAATAGCATTCCCAGCATACAAAAATACAAAGTAGTTTTAATTTGATCACATCAAGAAAGCACCAGGACAACTGATCAATTACACTAGTGAATTGTTCCATACAATCTAATGCATTTAGATATCAATATTAATACATTAAAAAAATTAAGCCAGGTTAGTAGGTTCAGGAAAACTTGACTACCCAAAATAAGACCACTGACCTAAGGTCAAACCCCTGACCTATGGTCAGTAACTGTAAAATGTCCTTTGTATGTTTTAAACTTATGGAATTAGCTAACACTATCATGTTGTGATTAACCAGTGCAGAAATGTCATATTCATAGTCATAATTGCACCTATTAAGTTATGAAGATCAAAATGAAAATGAGTTTAGTTAAATAAATTAGATGTTAAATGAGATGGACGAGTAGTTGTCTGCACCATAGTGCTGTGGTGTATGTATTCCAGTCAGTCTCCTCTGTAGCAGTCATTTGGAGACCAGAAATATGCGGATTACACTATTCTATAATATCTTAATATAAAACTACATCAAATGTAAATTGTTTCAGTTATGATCGTAATCATAAATTTTCTCTATGCATGCAATGCTGTTTGGTTAATCAAAAATACCATATTGTTTTATTTCTGTTGTATCTTTCCCCTCCAACCATTTTAGTTAAATACTATAATATTGTAGAATATATAACACCCTCCAGTTATATGTAACCTATCATTCTTAATGTTGACTGAGATCTTCATTTACGTGTGTGCTTTGGTCCTATATCATTTCATTCAAAATATTAGCCAGGGTTATTGAAGGAAAAGCCAGGTTTAGGAGGTGAAGGAAAGTGGGAGAACCTGGGAAAAACCATCAACCTTCAGTCAGAAACTGACAACTATCTCACATGGGTTTCGAACTTGCAACCCAGCAATCGGGGCCGGCTAGTGTTAATATGTCCGGACACCTTCACCACTAGGCACAAGTCCATAATCTTATTGCTATTTGATTATATTCCTATTTTTACTCCTTACATTTTTAATTTCCAATACCTTTACAGATTGAAAAAAACTCTTTCTTTGATATTTTGATTGTATTGTTCAAGAAGAACCTGAGCGTGCACTCAATTTGCAGATTCGTACTAGTTGTATTGATACAAATCTGTTGTATCTCAAATGGACCATATGCCGTACCAGCAGAACTGTACCAGTACAAGTGACTGATTTTCCGAAGCGTACCACTTGGATCCAAGATGGCGGACTTGAGATTTTTCATTTGTAATTGAAATTATTTCTTTGTTGAAAACAAGACAGAGTGTATTTATATCCGATAAAAGTACATGCATTATTTATTGTATGCCGAAACTATTTAGGTATTTATTTTTTTATATCCATTTTATTGTTAACAAGGAAAATACTTAGCTTTTAATTTATATTTGAAGTGTATCTTTCATGTGGGTGCCACCATCATGGAAAAATCAAAACGTGTTCCATTTGGCGGTGCCGTATCAATTTAGTGCAACTGGTACGAATTTGCAAATGGAACATATGGTGATATACTAATGAAACAACCCGTACCATCAGAGCGGTCTGCAAGATTAGAAATGATTCTAGCATATATTTTTAAGGAATTTTTCACCTGATTTTACATAAATGAGCATCAGTCATAAAAAGTACATGGAAATTGATGCGAAAATTCTAACCAAATATCTGAAATTTGAAATTCAGTCCAAGTAACAGATTAATCTCATATTTTATTGACATTAGATTGGATTCTGTTTATGAAACCTGAACTTTTTTTATCTGAGTAGACTTATTGACCAAAAAGTTCTGGTAGTATTGATTTAAAGGCCCACTACCTTTCCGAAACGGCTTTTAATTTTTATTTGTGAGTCGTAAAAAATATTAACTTACCGTTAATACTACATTGATCATTACCTTAATTGATTTGGTAAAAATTTGATTAAAATAAATAAAATGTTTATTTTCATAACGCGGGTCGTATTATGTTTCCCGCCGTCGTCCTAAATACCGCACGGTAGTTGACTATCACAGCGCCAGACAGCAAAACAGCGAATTGACTCTCCACTGTTTTCATATGTTACGCAGGAAATCTTGCATATGTTTGGTGTCGTAACCTTATTTTAGGTCATCGGTATGCATTTTCTGATGTTATTAATGTTTTTTTAAGAAACCTTTATATTTTGCTCCGGAAAAGTAATGGGCCTTTAATGACAATATTTTCGGCTGAATTTGAAGATTTTGTAATAATACAAATAAGCAAAACAAGTAAAGAACCAACTACTGAAGACATAACATGACGTGGTGATTAAATAAGTAGTTGAAAAATCCATATCAGTAACGTAATTCTACAGCCAGTTTTAACGCCAGTTCTAATCTGAAACCTTATCAATTTCAAACAACTCTTATTGCAACAAAGTTCAACACTATTTAACATTCCAAAGAAACATACCAATTTCCTAATTCTTATTGCAACATTAAGCAAAGAAAGCGGATGGAATGGTTTGTCTCTTTGAATTTAACAAAGATATCCTATCATTAAGTCAAGGTAGTCACAATACATGAATATACCCGGGTCAACATTGTCCTAGCATACAGATGTTGAACTCTGTCATAGGTCAAGGTCATCTTGACACATTCATGTAAAGTTTGTCCCAACACATGGATGTAGGTCAACATTGTCCTAGCACATAGATGTAGACCTTGGTCATAGGTCAAGGTCATCTTGACACACTCATGTAGACACAGTTTGCCCCAACACATGGATGTAGGTCAACATTGTCCTAGCACATAGATGTAGACCTTGGTCATAGGTCAAGGTCATCTTGACACACTCATGTAGACACAGTTTGCCCCAACACATGGATGTAGGTCAACATTGTCCTAGCACATAGATGTAGACCTTGGTCATAGGTCAAGGTCATTCTGACACACTCAGGTTGTCCTAGCACATCAATGTAGGTCAACAGCTAACACATAGATGTAGACAGAGGTCATAATGGCACATGTAGGCCAAGGTCATCTTTACATAAAGATGTTAAATCCTTTAATTGTAAAGAAACTGGTTACAATGTCTGAAACATCCTAAGTATCATGAAACAACCAAGACAAGGATGTTTACACATGATATTCTTCAAGAGGATATATTTCCATTTCTCATTCGTTGAGTAAAAACTGATGATTTCCTGATGCTAGCGCGTGTTGCCTAGTAAATAGATTATAGAGAATGAATTGAAATGATCCCTGAATGTTTTTGTATGTCCACTCTCACACACAACTACATAGCCTTTGTCAGGACTGTTCACTGGTGTCCCGTTTCCCTTCCTCTACAGCAGCCACGTCACTTTCTGTCTGTTGCTGCTGCTGCTGTAACTGTTGCTGTTTCAGCTGTTGCAAATGCTGTAATTTTTTAAGCAACTCAGCATCATTTTTTTCTTTGATTGTCATTACTAAATCCTTAATCTCCCGACGTTTCTTCTTCATTCTCTCTTCAGAGAACCAGTTCTGTAAGCACTTGATTGGAAATGCATAATCCACTAAGGGATCCTGAAAATACATCAAATTGATCATAGAATGTGGAGCTGTCCAACACTTCAATGTTAAAATATTTTTGCTGCAGAAGAAATCATTAGAATACTGAAATATTCATCATTCAAATCCTCCTGCTATAATTCTGATCTCCACAATATCACTTTATAGAGTGTAATGGTATAACATTAAGGCTGTGTTATAGATTTCCAAGATATACATAGATTAACTTAACAGCCAAAATATCAGTTGCCCATATATGACACTAGAACAGTCGTCCAAAAGGTCAAAGGGGCATAACTCTAAAAAGGTGGAGCTATCTTGGTCCATGAAAGATTATGCACGTCATATTATTTAAGGATTAACTTGAATAAATTTTTTATGTTATGGAGATTAACACAAAAATCTGAGTGTACTCGAAATAAACTGCGAAGCGGTTTATGATGAGAGTACGCTCAGATCTTTGTGTTATATCTCCATAACATAAAAAATTTATTCAAATTAATCCTTATAATTCAATTTACTAAAGATAATCCCTTCAATACTCAAAATTCATTTTGGGACTCTTTTGTCTATGAAATCATTATGCCGTCATCTCAGCCAATCAGAAGCAACGTCACAAACGGTGATGTCATTTTTTCCTTTATGGGCTGATAAAGTAAATTTTTAAGCCAATGAAAATGCTCCTAACAAGTAAAATTGAATTATTTCTGTTTAGTTTCAATGAAACCCCTCCAGTAGTTTAGAAGGAGTTTTGTTTTGTAATGACGAGCATAACCTAGCTTTTTTATATAGATTACACACATCTACATTGTATGAGGATTATTTTTGCACAAAGTTTATTGAAATCACTCTAGTAGTTTTGGAGGAGTAGTTTGTCAATCGCTGTGTCTACTGATGAACAGAGAGAGGGGAGTGTATAATTAGTTTTATGCTGATTATATGAAGGTACCTCAAAGAAGCTCTGTACATATTGAAGCACATAGAGTCCACAGTCACTGTAGTTAGTCTGTTGGGGGACCCGGGGCGTACAGCCTCGTACCCGTTCCTTCAGGTTAAACAGGGTCTCTTTCTTCATGTTCCACTCCACTTGTAGGTACCTGGGATATACCAAAACAATATGAATATAGAATCAAACATCTTTATATAAATCAGCACTGTTAAAGCTTTTGGTTTGATGATGAATTTTAGGTCAAGGTTACATGCATGAACTCTAATAGTTAATATTCTTGGAAACATAATCTTGTGAAAGGTATCACACTTTTAGATTCCAAAATAATCCAATCTTTCATTAACTATATTTGAACTTCTTTAACTATGAATGATTTCCATGTCATCTGAAGAATATATTTTATATGCATTTCATGAAATAAAACCTAAAATTCTACAAAGCCATCTACTATCACAGATGAACAAATTACTGTAAACCCATTCATTTCCGCAGCAACTTCATCTTACACTTTCACGCCAAGCCATTTCCTCCCAGTGATTTAGAATTTAAGGTTTACTCTACACTTTTAAAAGTAACCAGAGAGTAGGGTGCCAAAGACAATAGAACTAGAAATGTCTGTAACACATACATTCCATAGTCTCAATTTGAAAGATACAACAGGACGAATACACATTGAAAACATTTGCCACCTCCCCAAAATTTCATAGTGGTCCATAAAATGTAAAAAGTGAAGTGTACAAGAATTCTTACTCTTTGAGAATTGTGACAATTCTAGCTTTGTTTGGGCCAGCCAGTGAATCGAAGATTAATATACAGGGTCTGTAACAAACAATTACATCATATTAATTTTCAATCACATCAAAATATCATCATAGGAAAGTTCTGTAAAGGTATATACAGATATATCATTCAATGAAATGATAGAATTGTTTGACCAGCTAAAGCAAACCTAAGGTGTAACTAACCAACAATATGATGGACAGTGAAGCAAATTGTCACAGTTGAAAAGTAATACAACCTAAATCTGCTGATATATTTGAAGTGTTTTGATAGTTGATATTTAATTTTAGAATATACCATGGTCCTGTCGACTTAAAAAGCTATTTATTAGATCATATATCTACATACTAGTAATGGTAAAAACCTTTTTGAAAGAACCAAGCAGTGTCTGGAGTGTACAAAAGCTGTTCAAGTACTTACACTCGCTGTCCTTTTTCTACTAATGTTCTTTTATTTTCTTCTATGTCCTCATAACTGTTCACAAGGCGGCCGCGTAATTCCTAAAACACAAAAAAGAACATGATCAAGTGGTACAAGTACAAAATTTTTAAGAATATAAGAAATGTATCCAATTAGTCAAAACCACATTTTTTAGAGAAACTAGATAACACTTTTATTAAAAAATAATCTGTTAATTATCAACTGCCTGTAAGTGAATATACCATTTTATACCGTAACATAGAGAATGACAGTGAATATACCATGTTATACCGTAACATAGAGCATGTAAGTGAATATACCATGTTATACCGTAACATAGAGAATGTAAGTGAATATACCATGTTATACCGTAACATAGAGCATGTAAGTGAATATACCATGTTATACCGTAACATAGAGCATGTAAGTGAATATACCATGTTATACCGTAACATAGAGAATGACAGTGAATATACCATTTTATACCGTAACATAGAGAATGTAAGTGAATATACCATTTTATACCGTAACATAGAGCATGTAAGTGAATATACCATGTTAAACCGTAACATAGAGCATGTAAGTGAATATACCATTTTATACCGTAACATAGAGAATGACAGTGAATATACCATTTTATAACGTAACATAGAGCATGTAAGTGAATATACCATTTTATAACGTAACATAGAGCATGTAAGTGAATATACCATGTTATACCGTAACATAGAGCATGTAAGTGAATATACCATGTTATATCGTAACATAGAGAATGTAAGTGAATATACCATTTTATACCGTAACATAGAGCATGTAAGTGAATATACCATGTTAAACCGTAACATAGAGCATGTAAGTGAATATACCATTTTATACCGTAACATAGAGAATGACAGTGAATATACCATTTTATACCGTAACATTGAGCATGTAAGTGAATATACCATTTTATACCGTAACATTGAGCATGTAAGTGAATATACCATGTTATACCGTAACATAGAGCATGTAACATTGAGCATGTAAGTGAATATACCATGTTATACCGTAACATAGAGCATGTAAGTGAATATACCATGTTATACCGTAACATAGAGCATGTAAGTGAATATACCATGTTATACCGTAACATAGAGCATGTAAGTGAATATACCATGTTATACCGTAACACAGAGCATTTAAGTGAATATACCATGTTATACCGTAACATAGAGAATGTAAGTGAATATACCATTTTATACCGTAACATAGAGCATGTAAGTGAATATACCATGTTGTACCGTAACACAGAGCATGTAAATGAATATACCATGTTATACCGTAACATAGAGCATGTAAGTGAATATACCATGTTATACCGTAACATAGAGAATGTTTTAAAGTGAATATACCATGTTATACCGTAACATAGAGCATGTAAGTGAATATACCATTTTAAACCGTAACATAAAAATGTTTTAAAGTGAATATACCATGTTATACCGTAACATAGAGCATGTAAGTGAATATACCATGTTATACCATAACACAGCATGTTAGCTGACCTTGGGCTGTGATTTGTTTGTGGACGGTGATGGTATGTACTGGAGTGTGTAGGTAGTGGTGGCGGGGGTAGAGGACGTCGTGTTTAATGGTGTTATCGGGACAGGTGTGCCTGGTGTCGTCTCAGTCTCCATAGGTTTCTCCTCATTGTTCCCTCCATCCTCCTACAATCACAAATCATTATCAGTCAACTAAAAGCTATTCATCAAGGATAAATACATTGTATAATGATTGTTTTTCTAATAAAAATTTAGATAAAATTTCAAATAATGTTATGAAATGTGTGATGTCTTTATTTGACATCATATTTAAGATTTACTAGTGTTCTGTTTTAACTCACTCCTGGAGACGTATTTGGACTCCAGTTCTAGGTAGTGTAGCAGTCCAGTATGAAATTTCAGGGTGAAATGAATAATCTGCCTACCTCCATAGCCTCGCCAGCATTGTCAGAGCCCGGTGTTGGTGTGCTGCTGCTGCTGGACACCCCTTCCATCTCTGGCTGGACTGGAGTACTGCTTCGGTCTCCAAACACTTTCTCAATGTTATGTTTTGGAACGTATAAAATACTTTCATTCATCAGTAAGCCTGGGTAACAAATGATAGCCAGGAACCAATGGGAACTGAAAAATACAAGAAATAGGTTTTGTTACAGAAATATCACTACAACCCACATCAAAATAACATTTTATAAATTTTATTTTATCGTTTATCATTAGCATACTCGTATAAGGTTGATTAAGTCTATTTAACAACTTAAACAAGAAACAACTATAAGACATAAATTCCCCTGTTTCCATGGTAACAGGAGCAGACAGACATAAGTAACACTATATTCCCCACCATTTATGATCGGGGCGTTAAAAGTTATATCAATCTGTATTAATCACTGTTATTGGATCAGATGAAAATCAGTGAGACGTCTTAGAATAGAAGGAAACCAAGGAAAAACCCAAGTAACCAGGGCTGAGAGGTAACTTAATTGTCTTAGCAGATATAACATTTGAATAGTAGTTTAAAAACATTGCAATAACAAATATATAATGTAGTCAAATTTAGTCAAGCATACTGTTACAGTTGGTCAAAGAAAAATGATTTTATCACATGGAAACACAATTTCTATATCAAGTAATGATAACTGACCTTTAGCCTACAATCCCAAAGAGATCTTGAATTACCGTATTTTTGAGCGTATAGTGCGCACCCGCGTATAGTGCACAGGTATGTTTTTGAGTTTTATTTTTACAAAAAAATCGAATTTTTACATCTTCATTCAAAATGTTTTGCATAGGCTCCAAACACTCTTCAAGAACAAAAGCAAACTCTTCCTATTGTTTATCAGTGCCTAAAACAACCTTCTGTTCATTAAAATTAACTGCCAATGAGTTTGACACGATGATTGACACTTTGTTTACACAGCACTAGCGACAGGCCTAGTTAGCTTGTAAATTGCCGGTGAAACTATAATGTGGATCTCAACAACGAAAGTTTTTACAATCAAATAATTAATCATACCTTGTGTAATTCCAAGTGGTATCAATCAAGTCTATTGTGTATCTGATGGGCATTTAGATTTAATCATGTCCAAGATATTAGCTAAAAGCCGACCGAGCTAGCCTAATCAACCACAGCTGGCTGCCATATTTGAGTACTGACTGCACATTTCTGTATTATCAATTATTTCAATTAGTATTGAAATAAAGATGAGATTTTACAGAACCATTTCAATGGATGGTAATAAGAGTGTATTTGACAGCCATACCGTCATTTATAGTGCAGATTGGTCAGTTTTAATGTAAGAAGGTTTTAGTTTCGTATTTAATTTGCTGACTCTGCATGTGGCTATTACACTCACTTCCGTAAACATTTGCAAGTTCAAAAGTTTTCACATGCTGGCGAAACATATTTATAAGGTAATCAGTTTAATGTGACGAATCAATTACTCACTTATACATCGTTTCAAGCTCAAGACTGCATTAATTTAGCCATTTAGATTTGGAGATACCTTACTGAAGATTCACGATCGTTATATGTGTCCGGTCATGAACACATGTGCTCCCAAAACGGACTTTCAAGAAATTAAAGATATAAATTTGAAGTGAGCTTTTCATTTTATATTGAATATATGCATTGAATATTGACTTAAAGATCCAAGTTGAGATCATAACTCTCAACATGTACAAAATGTTAGGCTACTGCACACTTTAGCTTGGACATGCCGGTCGGTCATCATGACCCAATGCCTGTGCTTGCGTACAGTGCGCACCCCAACTTTTCACTTGATAATTTATGAAAAAAAGTGCGCACTATACGCGCAAAAATACGGTATAACACAGAAAGCCTATTTCAGGACAATAAGGCCATCTCTGAGATAGTGATACCTGTAAGTCCTTTGTCATGCTGGTGACACAAAAATAACAGTAGGGATGATTATATCTAACTACTATTTTAAAAGCTTACTGTTCATTGATGGGAATAACAATAAAATCTTTATCAAAGAGATCCACATGCTTGGTCCACTTCTTCACTGTCGCATGTCTTCTCTCTGCAGGACTGAAATAAGAAACCAGGTATTGTCAATAATTGTTATGTTCTAATATTGGATTTACATATCTCAGCAGTAATCTTAGCAGATTTTACACCAACGACATTTCCCCAAAAACAATTACCATACTAAAGAGTTTCCATGAAATACTAAACTTTGAGTGTGATAATGACTACTGGATAGTGTTCTTGCAAAATTTTGGAGCATGTCATTTAATGCATTTCAACCAAAAAGTTCCCTGCCTTTTATAGTAACATATACATTACTTAAACATTACTCTTCTCTGATAATAGAGGAATTTAAATCACAATGAAATAGAATGTTCGAGCTCAACTACAAAGTGCTGCCTGCATGGGCAGTATCTTAATGCTACCATCAGACTATCTAAAAGAATGAGATTCTTTTTACACAATTACGTAGATACAAAATCTGCATGCTGTTATTAGTATATAACGACACTTTTTCATGTGCTTATTTTTTTACATTGTTAGCACCACATAAATGGTCACCACAATAACTGACCTCATAGCTGAATCTGCCACCCTGCCTTGTCTCTGAGTAAGGCGTTTGAAGAAGAAGGAACTAAATATGTGGGTTCTTTTCCTGACATCTTCACTTAGAACCTCAAGCAACAGGAACCTGATCACAAAAATCAAAACCATGAGTATTAAATGGAAAACCGATGTTTGCATAAAATTTTTGGCTTATTTATGTTTCAAATGCAGAGACAGTCTTATCAATTATTTAATATTCAGAGACAGTCTTATCAATTATTTAATATTCTCTACTTAAATTTGAGTTAATTATTTTTTTCCAATCTAAAATCAGAAGAGCTGTAGTCCAATGTATTTTATGTAGATTTCAGAAAAATTTCAATGGCTATTGCACAATTACACCAAAAACTTCTAAAAACTTGTATCACTTGTAATTTTAAATCAGTTTTTGAAGAAACAAGTCATAATACAGTGATTACTATGAAGTATCCAAATCTGAGGCCAGAGGACTTTAGAATAGCCTGCTATCTAAAATGATACGGTAAAATTACAAACTTTGAACTAAAATTAACACTTGAATCAATGATAAAGAAAATTTGCATACTTAAGATAGAAATCAATAATGACATCGTTGAGGAACTCTCCTTCATTTAGACAAAACAAGTCCTCGTTGGTGACGGCTATACCACCAGGTGTAGGTGGAGGTGGGTAGGTTATCAATCTACAAATCAAAACACAACTTTAGTACTTTACAACTTTTTGCTGTTTCAATTCATAACAAATGTGGTGTATGCGGGCAGATGAATAACAATTAAATATTAAGAAAGTTCTGTAAATATTATTAAGGGTTAGTGAACCTGGCCCCAGGAACATGAAAATGTCTTAGACTAACTTTTTGCTTATTCAATCAAAAATACAGTAACTGGTTGTAACGTCATCTGTGATTCGCTAAGACTGTTTCATGATCTCAGAGCCTGGTCTATTTTTGTTTTTATCAACAAATTCAATCATTTTGTACTCAAATTTTAGTCAATTAATTATTCAATAATATTATTCAAAATTAAATGCTCAATCAAAGAATTCTTGAGTTTGTTGGAAACCATACAGTAACTAAGGTATAAACTGTACTGTAAGCTCACTTTTCTATTGGTCCAGAAAACAAAATTCGAGGAGGAGAAGGAGATCGCTCCCTTGGACCAACACTTGTGTCCATCTCTGTGCTGGCTATTGCAAAACTCATATTGTTGGATTTTGTCATAGTGGTATCAGCCCGGGACAGTTCTGTTGTCATTGTGGTGGCATCTCCGTCAACACTAGGATTAGCACTTCTCTTCATGGACGTTGATGTACTTATTAGGAGGTCCTGTGATTCTGCATAACTTAACATTTCAATGAAATTCCTGCCCTTGTTGTCTGTGGACTGCTCATAACTCTCCAGGACTCTCAGGGTGTTTTTCTCTTCTTGTAAGGAGACTGACTGTAAAAGTAGCACTATGAACTGGTACTTCAAGTCTGAAATTCAAAATTAAAATCATTGATTAAATATTAGTCTGAAATTGAAAATCAAATACATTTATTAAAATCTTCTATTTCAATCAAGCAGCAATTAAGAAATCCAATTTCATGACAGTACCTTTTTAAATAGAAGACCAAAATTTAATAAAAAGTATCTATTTTCCCCCAAATCTCAACCAAAATGTTACTTCAAATATACTCAAGACAGTGAGTTGTCTGTGCTTAGTCAACAGGCAATTACCAGTGACAGCTATTCAACTGTAGCATAGCTTATGTAAGTGACTTACCTTTGTCGACAGGATTGAAATAAGGTTCTGTTGAGTTCTCTGGAGGAGAATCCTCAATCATGTCCAGCTTTTCTCTCAGTCTCATGCCGAAGTCGACAGTTGTATGGATAAAGATCACAGGTATAGTGTTTCTTAAGTGTAACAAGCACTGCTGCATGTCTGATGGAGCTATGCTGAACTTGTGGCTGTTTTCTTCACCTACAAGTGTCAATCAAATTATCAAATCAAATTCGTAAATTTGTTTATCAAATAAAACTCATACTTTTATTTATGTAAAATACCTAAAACATCTTTAGCTAAAGCAAGTAAACATCACCTACAAATAGATAAAGAAATTAAATTCAAAATTTCAGAACCAATATTGTATAAAACTTTCATATAACAGTGACTTTTCACATGCTTTAGGATTTGTATTTACTGTACTAGGACCTTATTCTCTTTGACAAAATAATTTTATGGACAACATACATGCATGTTATGTAGTTATGTTTGTAAGAATCATGTTGGTACATCAAAGATGTAATCCACATAAAAAGGCTTTCCTTCAAAATTCTGTAATTACTTAAGCTGAGTTACATAGAGAATACATGGTTAGTATCTTTCAATACAAGGTTTATTTTGGTGCAAGACTTAGAAAAGCCGAGATAACGAGCTGATCATACAAGTCACATAGCTTCTTCAAAAATAATTCACAAACTAAAGATTTGAAATGAAAGTTAATCTGATGGGTTTTTTTTGGTGTTTTTTTTTTGAGCAATGTATGCAAGTAGGACACAATGACTTTGAATAATAGAAAAACAAGATATTACTGGTTTCCAATTTTTGAGCAAAAATTGGGAAATTACATTCTAAACAAATTTGTATTGAGCTTGTATAAAAGTAATGTATACTGTATCTTACACTCCATGAAGACTTCTATGCCAACATCTGAAATGAGGATCGGTTCTATAGGGGTCCCCTTCAGTGTTCCAACTTTGACACTACGAGCGTTGAGGGTGAGACTTCCTGTTGATACAGACTGGAGGGGACTGGCCTCGGACATTGACGCATCTACATTAGCTGGAGTTTCTGACATTGGTGTCTCAGGACGAGTATTTTCATTCCTCTTCTTAATTGGATTTCCTGCCTTTGAATTGAATATTAAAGTTTTAAAAGAACAATTGGGATATATATAGGAAAACATTACATTATTAAGGAAATTGTGAATTTGATAAATGATCAATAACAATCCAAAGAATCAAAGAGGGAATAAGACCACAACAGTTAAGGATTAATTCCTTAAAACTTATTAAACATCCTATCTTGAAATTGAACAGAAAAAATCAAAACTGACAATCATTAATTTAGTAGATATGAAACAGCAACAATCCTTTATGAAATCAAGAGCATAATTTCTTACACTTTAACCAATTTCAGGTTGTTGAATTATCTTGTACAATTAAATTTTGCTTATTTTGCAGTCAATTTGTTTTCCGAAAATAAACTTGATGCACTATGTTTCAACTAATTAATACTACAATAGAGCTTTCTATAAACTGTAAATTACAAAATAAAATATCTTTGAAAAAGTTTAAAGGCATAATTTCACAACATTCAATCAAGGTAACAGTTGGGTTACGGTATTCTATATCATACTTTGTCTTCCATCTTGTTGATTCTGCTGCTTTTAAATGTTGGTGAGTTCCCAGTAGGAATGATGGACACCAGTTTTGACAGTTCATCATCCTCATCCTCATTTATCACAGATTTTGTCTCGGTTTTCCCCTTGTGATTTTGTGAAGCACTAACAGAGGTAATGTTTGATGAAACCTGACCACATGTCGTAGAAAGATTTGCTATTTGGGTAGTAGGATCTTCTTCTTCATCCGATGATACAATCACAGTAACTGAAAGATATGCATTCCTTTTTTCATAAATACCTTGAATTTTACACTTAATTCATTAATGTGAAAATACAGTGAACATATTGCTTTTCTTTTGCCTGAATATATCATTATTAGTTTGAAATATTATATGGTACCGTATTTGATCCAATAGGCACCCAAGTCCCTATAAGCGCCCTCCCCTTTTTGAGACCTCATTTCAATTGCCGGGCATAACATCAAAACTTGCAATAATTTTGTCTTAATAAGCACCTCTACATTTTATCAATTTTTTTTAAAGTTCTAGGTGCTTATTTGGTCGAATACGATATGTGCATTATCAAAATTTGAAAATATATTAGTAGTTCAAACGCTTTTTTATCATGCCCAATGTATCATGGTACCCCGAATTTCAGGTCACCACAGGAATGTTATTAGCTAACTTGACCAGTATATAGGTAAAATTTCAACATTAGTGTACATACCTGGCTCTACATATTTTTTACTGGGCGTTATGCGGACCATGTTATAGGATCTTCCTTGTGTGTTAATCCTTCGCCCTCTGGGATTCACAATTTTCACACTCGATACAGCATTCTTGTAGGGCTGGGACTGTCCTTGAATCTTTTGACTATAAAATGATTCTTTAGTCACAACACTTTTGTCACTCTTTGATTCAGATTCACTGTTATCTGTCTTTTGTCGTTTTACCGGTTCCTTTTTCACGTCATTTGGGAATTTTCTATTGCACCGTTCACAAGAGTATGTGTTGCCACTAGAATATCCACAAAATTTACAGTGGACTACATACTCCCCGTCATCCTATAAAATACAGCATCGATAATATACTTTACTAGTGTTATTATACATATATGAATGTTAATACTATTAAAAGTTATATCTATTTTGGAAACCATTCAATTTAATATATTTCTTGTAGAAGAGAAATAATATTTAAAAGACAGGAATAAATTGTAGCATCAACATTAGCACATCAATAGTTGTCATCTTTGATGAATCCTGTGCGTCAAATGTAATGATGTCTAAAAGGCACTTCTACAAAGTATTTCGCATCAATTAGTAAACATTATTTCAGTTTTTTCTATTGATATCTGAATAGAGACAATAGAGTTTCTATATTTCACATCCCAAAATGGGTGTATTTATCTTTGATCATTTGTTAGGATACATTACATTATGGTAGTTGTATGGTAAGCTTAAGATTAATGGAAATCAAAAGCTTCTATACCTCATTCTGTCTTTTTCCTTGTGTCTTTCCATCCTCCCCTTGACTAGAATCTTTAAAAACAAAATAAAAGATATATATGTATATGCATGGAAAATAAATATGTATCTTTTCATAATTTTTGATCACACAAACCACTTGATATCCAGTAACATCAATGGTATGTTCTGGGTAAAATGGCATCCCTACAAATGTATGTCTAGATATGAATTACTTCAAATTGTAAATATGAAGCAATCTCAACCATGAAGACAAAATAGATTGTCAAATTTTCAAAGCAGTTTTGACCTTTTATAAAGACACACATAAAACAAAAACAGTTACATGATACAGAATTTACAATAGAAAATACTCAACAAATGAAGCAAGACAAGCTAAGGCAGAATCTAAACTTCCCGAATAGTCAGAAAACTTGCTATAGATAAAAGATACAAATGTTTTAATAATCAAACTCAAAAACTTTTACTTTCAAATATACACTTACCTTGAGAATTTTCGTCATCAAGATTACAACTCGTTCCTAAAGATGACTTTTGCATGGGATGCAGTGGAGGTCTGTCAACACATTAATATTTATTTAACATATGATCACAATAAATTATGGAGGAACCCTTAAAAACTCTAAAATAGGTCTCTTCATACTGACATCAACTAGAACACCTGACATGTCAAAAATTCCCTGCTCAATGTGCCTAACGATTAGAAAATGATCCTAGAGGGATCTTTGCGCCTACCAAAGAATGATCTATGTCTAACAATGGAAATAGGGATCTTTTTTCAGTTTTTTAAACTTTAAAAAGCAAATCCAATGGCTGCCTGTTGGCCATCTTGTTAATGGATCGCTCCCAAAATGATATATGCACAAGACCTAGGGAAAACCTACTTATGAAATTTTAGACAGATCCCTTCGGTACTTTCTGAGAAATAGAGGTAACAATTTTCAACTATCAAAATCCTAGATGTCTAATGCCTGTCAGCCATCATGTTGACCGATTGGTACCAAAATGCAATATTTACAACCAGGGCACTAGGGGAACCTACATATGAAACTTTGAGACAGATCCCTTCAGTTCTCTCTGAGAAATGGCAGTCACAAGAACAAGAGGCCCATGGGCCTTAACGGTCATCTGACTATTTGCACAATACAACATAGTCATTTAAAGATTTTAGCCATTTTGACTCCTGTGACCTTGAATGAAGATCAAGGTCATTTTTAAAACAAATATGGAAGCCCTTCATCCTAGCATGTCACAGGCCCAATATCAGGTCTCTAGGCTTCTTAGTTATTCACAAAAAGTTATTTTAAGATTTTAGCCTATTTGACCCCTGTGACCTTGGATGAAGGTCAAGGTCATTCATTAGATCAAACTTGGTAGCTCTTCATCCCAGCAAACGACAGGCCCAATATCAGGTCTCTAGGCCTCCTAGTTATTCTTAAGAAGTCGTTTAAGGATTTTAACCTATTTGACCCCTGTGACCTTGAATGACAGTCAAGGTCATTCATTTGAACCAACTTGGTAGCCCTTCATCAAAGCATGCTGCAGGCCTAATATCAGGTCTGTAGGCCTCTTAGTTATTCACAAGAAGTTGTTTGTGAATGAAGGTCAAGGTCATTCATTTGAACAAACTTGGTAGCCCTTCATCAAAGCATGCTACAGGCCAAATATCAGTACCCTGGGCCTTTCGGTTATTGAGAAGAAGTCGTTTGAATGAAAAGTTTAAGCACGGCGGACTGCGCACGAGGACGGACGGTGAATGATGACTATAGGTCATCCTGATCCTTCGGGTCAGATGACCTAAAAATGGACAGACAGATGGACAAGACAACCTGATTACTATAAGGCACCTGCATCTTGATGCAGGGCCCTAATTATAATGTACCAAATTCACAATCTTCAATATTTCAGGAATGTATATACCATAGATCAGTATTTTAGTTTTTTTTTTCCAGAAATAAGATGGTTTTCCCACCATTAGTTTACTATTTTCCTGTAATACAAATTCTTATATCAATAATGTATTTTTAATTTAAAAATGAAATAAAGAATATCAATAATTTTTAAATATCTGCTTAAAAACAAGAGTAAAGGCTTTCCAAAATATGTTAAATTTTATTTGAAGGCTAGAGCATTGAAAAGCCTCCCAATCCTCTTAAATGACTGAATTTCATATAGACCTGCTGAGTTATATATAATGTAATAAGTCATACCTTCCAACCACGTTTCCAAGGTATTTGTCTGAAGGGTTAGTGAATTGGCAATGTGGTTAAGACATTTCACTACAATGATAATGCCATGTTGTTGTTGGGCATTTTACCACACTAATAAAGATTCACTAGTTGGTCTGTGATTTTTCATTGGTCTTTCCTCCACCATAAAATCTAATTTGGCCTTAAATAGCCAGTTGTTTAAAGGCTGTAAAACAATAATTGTGAAGTCAAGCTATAATATTAGATAATAAAACAATTACCTTGGCCTGCCAGGTCTGCGTCGCACCATCATGTTGAGACCAGTGGTGTTACCTTTGAGCACCTTCTCTCCATTACCATCACCTGATCCACCTCCACTTAGGTGATTGGGGTCAGTGGAGGCTATACAGACAAATTCATCATTCATAATACATATCAGACTGAAGAAAAAATAACTAACTTACCCATAAAAGACAAGTATTATTTTTATCAATTATACATTCTATTAACTTTACTACGCATTAGTCAGATATCAAATAGAAAATGTTTCTTTGGCAAATCCTAATCACATTCCATTCAGTTGGATATTAAATTGTGAAGATTACTTGGGCAAATCCTAATCACATTCCATAACAGCAAGACAACACATTATCACTTTCTCATACTTACCCTCTATAAACATGGTCCCATCCCAAATCATGGTCTTTTGGACTCCATTGCCGTGATCTATGATGTAACTTTGTCCCGACTTTAAATTATTGACGTCAGCAGTCATAAACTTGGTAGGGTTACTAGCCCCACTTGGGTCACTAATACTACTGTTCTGGGAGGAACCCTGTGAGGCTTCACTTACATCACTGTTCACTACCCTACTGTCACTCTGTTGAGATTCCTCATCAACACAAACAACATCACCAGGCTTTACATCAGGTATTACATTAGGAGCAACCATTGTGGGAACTTTCATTCCTGTCTGTTGTCCGAGAGTTACAATTTTTGTAATAGTCTGACCAGCACTACTAGTCTGCTGCACACAAGTTGTTGGGCAAAATGCCTTCACATCAGGACGATATGGAATTTTGACAATTTTTGAAATACTCGCAGGGCTACTTTTAAGTCCACAGTGCAGTGAGGGCGTCTCCTTAGTTGGAGTTTTATTGCTAGTCGTTACCTTATACACTGGGCTCCCTGATGACAATCCCTCCACACGAATAATTTTCTTCTCTGAAGACAACTGAAGAGCAGTTCTTAATGCTGAACTAGTGTTATTTACTACACCAACAGGTTTTTCTTTGATATCAACCTTATGAACAATTGTAGCACTTGAAGGTGTACATGTAATTTTACCACTAGAAAGACCAGTACTACTTTCAGGTGTTGCTGCAGATTCCGTTACTTTCTGAACAGCATAAGCATGATCAGTCTTTGGTTCAATGACAACAGCATGTGTATCCTTACGCTGTGGACTTTGAATGGAATAGACAATGCTGTTTGCTGCAGTGTTTGTAGATGAAGGTGCAAGTAATGTCACTGTCTGACTATTAGCAGCATTCTTTTGGATCTTTGGAATGGTATAACCAGCAAAGGAGCCTGCTGTCGGACCACCTCTACTCTGCAACAGTAAATTTGCTGTCCTTGGGCTTTGTTGTGAAGGTGTTGGAGGCGTGGGAGCAAGGATCTTATATGTCCCTTGTGGAGTACTATCAATAATTGCTCTACCTCTCCCTCTGCCTCTACCCCGACCTCGACCCCGTCCTCTCGACCTACCACTACTTAAACCTCTTCCACGTGCACTGCCCCCTGAACTGGTCTCTAGCGGAACAAGTCCTCGTCCGGCTCCAATACTGGAATTTGGGGTACCTGCCAGACGGACTATGTCATGCAACAAACTTCTTGATTGGTCAGTTTTCTGATCAACTCTATAGACAGTATTAGCGTTAGGAGTGTTACATATTTGTGGTCCACCAGAACTGGTTACAATAACGATCCGGTTTTGGCTTGGAGAGTAGAAGGCTTGTCGTGGCCCTTCTGTAGAGTTCAAATTGACAGCAGTAACAGGCCCAGGTGTACTAGTGATAACTGGGGACTGTACTGGTACCAAGGAGTTTGGGACAACTGCTGGAGTGTTTATTTTAACAGTAGATTCAGTTCTTATTTCAACTGCTGGTTCAGATTGTACTAGAACTGTAGGTTCAGGTCCTTGTTCAACTGCAGGCTGAGTGCTTACTTCTACAGTTCTAAAAAATAAAACAGGATGTTATAATTATACATATCAAATATTTTTTTTTATCTTTTGAAGTATCTACATTTCATCAAAACTTATGATATATGCAGTTTGTTATTTCACAAAATGAATAGTATCTATTTTTCATTTTAGACCAAGCACATGCATAAGTGTGATATATTCATGTATTATTCCGAAAAAAAGCGATATTGGATTGAATGGGCTGTTGTAACTGCCATGTCAAAGTGTACATTGTGAAAGGTCTAAAATTTACTTACTCAACCAGCGTATTCAACTCAAAAGGTACAGTTGCTGGTATATTCAACTCCACAGGTACAGTTCCTTGTGGATTCAACTCCACAGGTACAGCTCCTTGTGCGTTCAACTCCACAGGTACAGCTCCTTGTGCGTTCAACTCCACAGGTACAGTTCCTGGTGCATTCAACTCCACAGGTACAGTTCCTGGTGCATTCAACTCCACAGGTACAGGTGTTGTTTCAATTACTTGTGAACTATATTGATTGATGGATGGATCAAAATGCTCTACTTGTTCTATAACCACATTTCCTGGCTTCGATGTTGGCCAAATGTTGATGTCAATTACTTCCTGTGTGGTGTCTGTGGGTAGGCTATTACTGAACATATTAGCATTACTCCATCCTTGGTCTGGATTTTGCTCCTCATTTGCGAGTGCTGTGAATAATATTCAAAATTTAGTATCAAATCATTTGTTTACACTCTACAAAATATTTATGCACTTCATTATTTTTGTAATTTTAACTTTGTTACGTCTAGAAGACTATTTTGTTATAATCACATCACAATTTAAACAGTGCCTTGTTTTTCGGCTATGTAGCATTACCAAGTATATCAATGAAAACGTCCAGAATAAACAAGTAATATTTGAGACACATTGGTTGGAAATTATATTAGTCCTGATGAAAACCAAAAGTCCAACACAAAATACAAATCGTTCTTATAGTTATGGAAGTTACTAATAATAGTTCATACCTTTTGTCTCAATGGATTTCACAAATACCAATAGATTTCCTATCTAACGGCAGTGGACAGAGTTAATGTAATTTTATTTTTTATTTTGCTACTAATGGATTAAAAGAATAAGTAAGTGCACAGTATTCCATTTATCAATTGGCAATGAAGAGTTCATCTGAAAGTCAGTCTACATATAATTTTCTTTTACACATGCAGCGATCATCTATGGCCAACTTCAATAGGAAACGACCAACTGAGCATCGAGTGTCAGTGAGTATGTATGTACCACAAATGTGTATATAAATTTTCATGTATTTGTATCGGATTGAAAAGACTGATCACTAATAGAGGTATGATGGCAATTACCTATAGGTGACTGAAGATTTACCGGGGTTAATGAAATATTTTGATGGGAAAGAGACTATGGTTCATGGGAATAAAGAAGGTATGAAAGTTAGTATATGGTCCCAGTATATCTTTTACATATGTCTATAAGCAAAGGATGAAAATTGTTAAGCATTTCAGTTTTGAAATATTATTCAGAAAAACTTGTTACAGGGCTTTTTCTAGGGGCTTTTTGGGGCCAATAATGGGCCCCCTTCCCAATGGAAATTATTTCAAATTATGTCAAATTCCCCAAAAACACAATTTACTCCCGGAAATCTCCTTCCCAATTTTCCAATTTCCAAAATGAGATAAAAAGGCCCCCTTCGCAATTAAGCAAAAAAAAAAGTCCTGTATGATCAGACCAATATGATAAATAATTAAACTAATACTTTATTTTCGTTTTATGTAAAATTATCATGTTTAAATGAATACACATAAAAGTGTATGGTCTATGACATGCTCTCATTTGTCATATGACAAAGCAATCGGAAGTGTTCAACATATTTTTCTCCACCTCTAAACTTTTCATATTTTCTGACCTTTGTAAAGTTTGTATTTGAAAAGGTATAAAATAATTTTATTTCTCATGTACACATCTCATGTAAGTGTTTCATTCTGTAGTATTATAGGGTTATTTTTTCATGTTTATACTATATATTATTGATTGAATGTCAAGCTCCTGTGGTTAATGGTAATATTTAACATTTTCATTTCATTAATAGACTTCAGTGCAATATTCAATTTATCTTATTTATTGTATGATAACCTAAGAACATACCACACATAATGGTTTTGATTGAATAATATATGTCAGTGATTATTTTTTAACTTGTTCATTGATGTTCATTAATTTTATGTCTGCTTGATCAAACCTAAATGCATGTCTAAAATACAAATTTCGAGCAACACTTTCTCACCAGTGAATCACGGTTCATCCCAAGTGACATTATTTGGAAGACATCGAAATCCAAATGTGAAAAGGAAATAAGTAAGATTCGACGCATTCCGGGGACTATTCGGCTTGGTGCAAACCTTAAATGATTAGACAGTAGGAAATTCTGGAAACAAAATGGATCTGGATTCATTGACTGAGTGAAACACATGTAAACCGGGAACTTGACTTCGTGACTTTAAATTTTGACAGTATCAACTCATTTATAACCCATGCATTAAATGGCTTGTTACTCTTGTCATATATATACTTACCAGAGAAAAGTGACATTATTTTCAACGCTTAATTCAAGAAAAGCTGACGAGCGCATAGTCAACAAGGACCAATCGAGCACCATTTTCTGCAAAATTGTGATGTCACTTCCGGTTATGTTAAAAATTACGTGCAAACTTTTTCTCTCGATAAAGCAATGTTATAAATCACAATGATATGCGTATATCGTAATAAAAATACAATTAGTAACGACATATTCACCTTTTAGCTGTGAAATCAAGTTTGGATAGCATAAGGAATTTTTTCGATATTTTCTCCAGATTCCCGCGTCGAAGGGAGATAACTCGTGCTACATCCGTAGGCAACATGTGCGAGAAGCGGAGATGGCTTCGGTAAATACTGAATGTCGAGTTAACTTTAGGGTTATTAGATTTATGTATGAAGCTGGTTTGAAGTTACGACTCGAAACTGTGCCTTTGGCTACTGCTGCTGTCATTTACCACAAATTTTTCAGAGAAAATTCTTTACATGACTTTGACCCTTACACAATAGCTTCAACAGCGATCTACTTGGCAGGGAAAGTTGAAGAACAACCACTAAAGCTTCGTGATGTGGTCAACGTTTGTTACAGAACTCTACACAAGAATAAGCCTCCACTGGAAATGGGTGACAAGTACTGGCAACTCCGTGATTCTATAGCTAACTGCGAATTATTTGTTCTAAGGATGCTCAACTTCAAAGTGGTGTTTGACCATCCACATCGTTACCTTTTACATTACCTGAAGTTCATCAAAGACTGGTTTGAGCCTTATAGATGGGAGGACCTACCAATAGCTAGAACAGCATGGGCCCTTTTACGAGACTGTTATCATGGCAATGTAATCTTGAAATATAAACCTGATCACATTGCTGTGGCCATTTTATATCTGACACTACAATGTCATGGTGTGGATGTTCCCTATCACTACCAGTCAGACACACCATGGTGGAAGGTGTTCGCAGAGGATGCTACAATAGGAAACTTAAAGGATATCATGAGCAATGTCATGGACATTTATGATCTGGAAACAACCATTCAATGAAGATAAATCATTCCGTTATAAAAAACGTTTGCATTCATTCAACATCATGCGTGGCAAGTCATACTGCTGTGTTGATATTTGAGATGAATCTTTCTGAATAAATGATAATAGGCCTTTATATTTCAGTTGGACAATGTGGAATCAAAAGACAATCGAGATAATAACTTCACTTGCACTGGAAGATAATGTGTAATTTATATTAATTGGATCTGTACTACTGTACCCAAAATCTCTCTAAACGCATGCAGAAGCTGACAGCCAGACATTAATAAAATATTTGCTACATCAATTTGTACATTTGTGTAATAAAAATGTTAACTGAATTATTATATAACATGTGGTCTTCTTTTAATTTTCTGTATCAGCATAATTTAGTCGCCAATTTACAGCAAAACTTCTCTCAAGACCTCTGTGTATTAAGACCACCTGTTTAATACAACCACTTCGCTAAGATCCCAGATGACCAATTTCAACACTGTTCAACCTGTGTATAAAGACCACTTGACTATAAAGACCATTTTCCCTCTGTCCCTTGGGAGGTCTTTATACAATATAGTAATGTAAAATGTATATATCAAAGAAACACTATTTAACAAAGGATGACAATTTATTGACTTTAATGTGCCCTATCAGGGCCTCAAACTCACAATCTATGGCACCCAGTTGCCTAGCCAACTATATTTATCTTGGTCACTCTTTACTATTTTAGTTGACCTACATAATAATGTACTTTTCTCCCATAATACATCAATACCGGTAATGCCACCCTAGAATTCTTAATATCTGAAAGGCTCAAGGATGAAGGGCTACTAATTTAAGTTTGTTTAAATGAGAGACCTTGAACTACATTCAAGGTCACAGGGGTTAAATAGGCTAAAATCTTTAAATGACTACTTGTAAATAACTAAAAGGCATTGAGACCTAAAAGTGGGCATGCTGGGATGAAGGGCTACCAAATATGTTTAAATGAATGACCTTTCACCTTCATTTAAGGTTAGAGGGGTCAAAAGGGCTTAAATCTTTTAAATGACCTCTACTCATTAACGGAAAGGCCCAAGGTACTGATGTCGGGCCTGTAGCATGTTAGAATGAAAGACTACCAAGTTTGTTAAAATGAATGTCCTTGACCTTGAAGGTCACAGGTCAAATAGACTAAAATCTTTAAACCACTTTTGAAGAACTAAAAGGCCCAGGGTACTGTTGGGCCAGTAGCATGCGGGGCTACTAAGTCTGTTCTTATAGATGACCTTGACCTACATTCAACATCACAAGGGTCAAATATGCTACAATCTTTAAATGTACAACTAACTGTTTTTCATGATCAATTCTACTTTATATTCTATTATGGGTCAGATGACCGTTAAAAGTCACATGTTTTTATGTCATCTGACCCGAAGGGTCAGGATGACCTATTGTCATCATGCACCGTCCGTCGTCGTGCGCCGTGCGCCGTGCGCCGTCCGCCGTCCGCCGTCCGCCGTCCGCCGTGCGCCGTGCGTAAACTTTTTATTCAAACAACTTCTTCTCAATAACCGGAAGGCCCAGGGTACTCATATTTGGCCTGTAGGTTGCTGGGATGGAGGGCTACCAAGTTTGTTCAAATGAATGACCTTGACCTTCATTCAAGGTCACAGGGGTCAAAAAGGCTAAAATCTTTAAACAACTTCTTCTCAAGAACCAGAAGGCCCAGGGTACTGATATTTGCCCTGTAGGATGCTGGGATGAAGGGCTACCAAGTTTGTTCAAATAAATGACCTTGACCTTCATTCAAGGTCACAGGGGTCAAATAGGCTTAAATCCTTTAAACAACTTCTTGTGAATAACTAAGAGGCCTAGAGACCTGATATTAGGCCTGTGGCATGCTGGGATGAAGGGCTACCAAGTTTGTTCAAATAAATGACCTTGACCTTCATTCAAGGTCACGAGGGTCAAAAAGGCTAAAATCTTTAAACAACTTCTTCTCAAGAACCAGAAGGCCCAGGGTACTGATATTTGGCCTGTAGGATGCTGGGATGAAGGGCTACCAAGTTTGTTCAAATAAATGACCTTGACCTTCATTCAAGGTCACAGGGGTCAAAAAGGCTAAAATCTTTAAACAACTTCTTCTCAAGAACCAGAAGGCCCAGGGTACTGATATTTGGCCTGTAGGATGCTGGGATGAAGGGCTACCAAGTTTGTTCAAATAAATGACCTTGACCTTCATTCAAGGTCACAGGGGTCAAATAGGCTAAAATCCTTTAAACAACTTCTTGTGAATAACTAAGAGGCCTAGAGACCTGATATTAGGCCTGTGGCATGCTGGGATGAAGGGCTACCAAGTTTGTTCAAATAAATGACCTTGACCTTCATTCAAGGTCACGAGGGTCAAAAAGGCTAAAATCTTTAAACAACTTCTTCTCAAGAACCAGAAGGCCCAGGGTACTGATATTTGGCCTGTAGGATGCTGGGATGAAGGGCTACCAAGTTTGTTCAAATAAATGACCTTGACCTTCATTCAAGGTCACAGGGGTCAAAAAGGCTAAAATCTTTAAACAACTTCTTCTCAAGAACCAGAAGGCCCAGGGTACTGATATTTGGCCTGTAGGATGCTGGGATAAAGGGCTACCAAGTTTGTTCAAATAAATGACCTTGACCTTCATTCAAGGTCACAGGGGTCAAATAGGCTAAAATCCTTTAAACAACTTCTTGTGAATAACTAAGAGGCCTAGAGACCTGATATTAGGCCTGTGTCATGCTGGGATGAAGGGCTACCAAGTTTGTTCAAATAAATGACCTTGACCTTCATTCAAGGTCACGAGGGTCAAAAAGGCTAAAATATTTAAACAACTTCTTCTCAAGAAGCAGAAGTCCCAGGGTACTGATATTTGGCCTGTAGGATGCTGGGATGAAGGGCTACCAAGTTTGTTCAAATAAATGATCTTGACCTTCATTCAAGGTCACAGGGGTCAAATAGGCTAAAATCCTTTAAACAACTTCTTGTGAATAACTAAGAGGCCTAGAGACCTGATATTAGGCCTGTGGCATGCTGGGATGAAGGGCTACCAAGTTTGTTCAAATAAATGACCTTGACCTTCATTCAAGGTCACAGGGGTCAAATAGGCTAAAATCTTTAAATGACTTCTTCTCAAGAACTAGAAGGCCAAGGGTACTGATATTGGGCATGTAGCATGCTTGGATGAAGGGCTATCAAGTTTATTCAAATGAATGACCTTGATCTTCATTTAAGGTCACGGGCGGCAAATAGACTAAAATCTTTAAATGACGTCTTGTCAAGAACCAGAAGGCCCAGGGTACTGATATTGAGCATGTGGCATGCTGGTAGCATGCTTGGATGAAGGGCTACCAAGTTTGTTCAAATGAATTACCTTGACCTTCAATCAAGGTCACAGAGGTCAAATAGGCTAAAATCTTTAAACGACTATGTTGTATTGTACTAATAGTCAGATGACCGTTAAGGCCCATGGGCCTCTTGTTATGAATGCTTTACAAACTAAACATCGATGATCCTTATGAATTTACCTTTACTTAATTTTGTTCAATTATGTAGTTTCCACAAAAATGCATATTAAAAATATATATAAATAGAACACGTAAATGTGTGTGTCTAAAAATAGCCTAATATGTGCCTGTACGTACCCGGATGATCACCAGGTAAATCCTAGCTACACCACGGGGAAATTTAGAACATGTTTATATTTATTCATTGTTTTCCAAAGTTCATCCTTATTAAACTGATTCTTCTTTCCAAAATAAAAACACAATACTTCAGTAGAGCTATATACTCCATTCTGATGTTTTTAAACACGAACCTGTAAGCAGAAACTACAAAAGAGTGAAGTATTACCAAATAGAGAATACCCCTCAGTTGCCTGTAAATCAAGTGCGGGTATCAGCTTCGCTCTTACCTGTGTAGAGTGCTTGGTATGGTCTCCTGCAAAACTGTTTGTTCGCTCAATACTTACTTATTCTCAAATAATTGACTTTCCATGATAAACTTCCTAACTGTTTTCATATGACCAATTTCTGATATTACCTTTTAAAGGATTTGAAGATTTTGAGTAGGATTTTAATTAATGTTTAAAGAGACTCATTTATAAAAACCACGAAAATAAGATTGACAAACATACCTTGGATCAATGGTTATACAAAGCGGTTCTCATGTGTGATGTTTACCAACGTGTCGACTGTTGCACCAACTGAGCATAACAACAGGATCCCCTGGTATTCCCCCATCATTGCTACAATCGGGATTAACTAAGACATTTGTAATTAAGAAATATCACCATAAGGATATAACCTCTATCATTTGATGAAATTTGGTAATTTTTACGTTTGAATATATTACGAAAATATAATGGGACTTACCCATTAGGCCTCTTGTTTTTATTTGATGTTGTTAATTGGTAACAATATCAAATCTAAAAATTTTATACTTGACAAATATGTGTTAAAGTATGGTTTCTCTGACCCACCGAGTATTCTCCCTGAACTTCTTTATGGTTACCGATTTGACCTGCTGTATCGTGGCCACATCCTCCTACATCACATTCTCTGATATACTGTACTGTAGCTATAGCATGTAGACCTTTTACTGTTGATTTCAGTGAGAGACTGTCTCACTCCTAAGCATATTTTGCTGTGGTTTCCAAGATCTATTTCACTATGTTGATCTCCTCTTTGATATTTGTGACATAGTAGTACTTGACTTGGAGGTCTCCATTGTTAAATTTTCTGCTGCCACCCTGACCTGCATTATGGTTTCGCTCTTGCTTGGAGTTCTTTAACCTTCTTTAATGTGGCATCCCTAATTTACCTTGACCTTTCTGACCTACTGTGAAATCATTATGTTTCATGTTGGTATTATTCAAAGGTTTTCTTTTTTGACCTGAATCAAAGAAAATACATGTACATCTGCATAAAAGTTGATCTGTTCATGGAACATTCTTAAATGCACACTACAAAACCGTGATTACAGTATTATGTCAGTTAAGAAATACAAATAAAGCTTACGTTAGTGTTAACAGGTGTACATACCAATAATTTTGTGTACATGTCTTCCCACAAAATAATCTTGGTGAAATTTTGAACAGTTTGTCTTCCATGAAAATAAATGATTTCACAGTAATTCTCCTAGCTTATTGTGATCACTCTCTGCAATACAGAATTCCCTTTCTTAGGACATCTGACCCAAAGGACCATGATAACATAACATAGTAATATCCCCAGTTGAGCGTTTTCCATCATGCCTCAACTTTTCTTTCAAATGACTTCTAATATTTTCAGTATCCGAAAGGTCCAGAGTACTCATATAGGGCCTGTAGCATGCTGGGATGATTGATGAAGGGGTACCAAGTTTGTTCAAATGAATAACATTGACATTAATTCCAGGTAACTGGTCAAATAGTAAGGAACTTGATAGTTATCTCCCTTTGTCTGTAAAAAGTAATACTGACAGAGTATAAAAATGGTTCATCCTGATGACATACATAAACCAAGGTAACAGTGTTTTAACAAATTTCCAATGATTGTCCAATGACCGTTAAGGCCCATTAGGCCTCTTGTTTATAATGGCTGCCTAAAAGGAAGTTGTGATATAGTTGAGGCTCTAAATGACCTTAAAGGCCCACTACCTTTCCGAAACGGCTTTTAATTTTTAAAATGGGAATGTAAAACAAGATCGATAATTTTGTAGAGTCCTAAAAAGTATTAACTTACCGTTAATACTACATTTATCATCACCTTCTGAACGATTTGATTAAAAGAAATAAAATGTTTATTTTCATAACGCGGGTCGTATTATGTTTCCCGCCATCGTCCTAAATACCGCGCGGTAGTTGACTATCACTGCGCCAGACGGCAAAACAGCGAATTGACTCTCCACTGTTTTCATGTATTACGCAGGCAATCTTGCATATGTTTGGTGTCGTAACCTTATTTTAGATCATCGGTATGCATTTTCTGGTGTTATGAATGTTTTTTAAGAAATCTTTATATTTTGCTCCAGAAAGGTAATGGGCCTTTAAACGATGGGTTCAATGAAACCATTTTAACACTAAAACTTATACCTCAGACCAATGGAACAGAAAATGAAGTTCTGAAGTGACATAATCTGTAGTAAAAAATGACATAAATAATTCTGACCATGACAACCAGATGAATGATGACCCATTTATTTCAAAAAGCATTTATACAGAACACATTCATTCTAATACATGTATACCCGGTATATGAGATACAACACAAAAATACTTTGGTCTTCAGCAGTAAACTTGCATACACTTCTCACTCATAAAAAGACACATAGAAAACCAACAACATTTAAAACGGATAATTTCCTTGTTGTCACAAAATTTATTACTGACATTTATAATCATGATTACTACAAGCATTAATTACAATTGGTAATATTGAAATACAGATATTTATAAACCTACCTTGTCAGTATTAATTATTATGACCTAATTACATTCAGTAGCAAGAGGATTTTATGGAATATTAGTTACACAGTAACACAGAGAAATCGCGAATCAAATTCAGACTGAAAATATGAAATGTGTGTATTTCTTTATTGATTTTTTTTGCAAAATGATTTACTGCTTAATTTGTACAATAACTTAATGAAAGGCTATTCCAAATTTGGTTTTATTAATCGCCCCCTTATTTAATTCAATTCTTTCAAGCGCCCTAGGCGCTTATTTGGTTGAATATGTTATATGGGCCAAACCCTAGGACTCAAAATTATATTAGTGGTAATTTCTCAAAACAAGGGAATTAACTCTTGTTTCACACTTTCGTGACTTTGACTTAGAATACTGACTCAGATTTAATTAATGACTTTGATTTAATAAGTAGACTGCATATGTAATGTAAAGTTTATTTCAAACCAGGCTGTTAAAACATATATATTTGTATCGATAAAATATGGAAATTTTAATAACTGTTTTATAATCATAATTGAGTTAGTAAAATCATGCTCAAACTCCAACAGGCATATGGGGTATGACCAGAGAAAATAGCACCTCTTTCATTTGTTGATTTTTATTACAAATCTGTACATAATAAACTTGCAACAAAAACAAAGTTCAAACCTTTGAACAGCATAACTGTTGTTATGGTGTTCTTCAATAACAGAAGAAAATGTAATCTAGTTGAAAAACTATGAAGCAATCTTCACAAGCAATCTTAACTCTTGGTCAAAAAAGCTGTTGCCTAACTTTACTGAACACCTGTAACTGTTTGTGTATTGAATAATAAACACATGTATCTCGATTTTTGGGATGTAGATCATATACCTACAGTTTCACAATTTCTGAACTTTTGACTGCCTATGTATGAATTCTTGGTCCCAAAAAAATAAGCAATGTACAGTATTCACTAGAGTTATGTTCCCTATACAGCACTACATCTAAAAAAAAAGAGTTTCACAGACATCACAACATAACTGGTAAATAATAATAAAGACAATACCATGAAATCACTTTCCACATGAGAAGAAGAAATGTGGAACCAAAGAATTCTAACTATAAATTGCTATGAAAAAAATTGAAGAAATTAAATGAACAACACATACAGAATACTAGAACAAAATCCCACAACCAGGATAATAATAGTTAATGAGCACAAGGTGGATTTCCTTCAGATGTACTAGTACTTGAACCTATTGCTATAGTAAATGTTACAGAGGAATAGATCTCCAAATATCGATAAAGTCATATTTTAGTGAGAACACTTGTCAAGTTTAAATACATCATATACAATATGTAATTGATTTTTCATTCCAATTTTAAGTACAGCACAACAAAACAACAAAACGATATAAATGTTCTGGTGTTACTAGTAATGGTGAATCTGGACAACACTTGATAAACTTACAGTGTAGTTTCAAACGAGCATGCCCCTGATAACATAACATGTATTATAAGGAATGCACTAGAAATTATTCAAAACTTAAAAATATTCATGCTCTTCAAAAAATAAATAACAAAATTATCAGCTGAAATCATTCATACAATCAGTTGCATTAGCTTTTGCACAACAAAAGTGTACCATGTTTTAAAAAACAAAGTGTTTTCAAACAAAATCGATTTGAATTTGAACATATTTCACACTAGCTTTCAATAAGAAACATATTTTACTTTGCTTACATCAAAAAGAGTACTTTATTCTAAAATTTCAAAACGGATCTACTTAGTTTGGACAGTAATGTAGTGTATGTCTTAGAAATTTGAATATTAATTACTTATTGACGGTTTCAAAACCTAAATATACAATGTAGATAGGTATTTAATTAAACTCTAACAAATATCCAAAACATTTGACATAAATAAGATGAAAAAGTTGTCTTAATGGAAACACTACAGATGAATTGAGATAGCATTTAACGATCACAGCTACATAAGATTATACATCCTAGGGTTTCTGCTTGCTGAAGTATTTTTGAGACTGCTTGGGGTCAGGAATAATCTGAAGAAAAAAAGAATAATATGACTTAATTAAAATCATTCTATCACTTACAGATATCTACAGAAAGCTTGAATGGTAAAATGTTTGTAAAACATTCCTGGATAGCCAAGTATTTTCTGTTATACAGATTTATATAGTTATTTGTCAGTATTTTTTCCATGTCATATTATTGGAGACTTAAGTTACAATAGCAGAACAAATTTTAGGTGAAAAAAACCCACAACAACATCATTTTCAAATAATACTATTGGAGACTTAAGTTACAATAGAAGAATGATGGTATTGAACATTGCTTTAAAAAAGACTCTTGAATTATAAATCAAACTTGACACATTAATGAGGAGTTGGACATAACATTTTGTGTTACCTGAGAAAATATTTAAATCATTTACAAAGATTTGTTTAAACATTTAGTAGGCTTAATTACACATTTTGTGTATAGCAGACAATACAACAGTAATTTTGTCATCATATCTCCAATGCAAACAGTTCTGTCATTAAGACATTATTACACCTACTTATTTGAAACGATGTGATACATTTTATACTGGATTTCAGAAAGACTTGAAGATGGAGGCACTTACTGTGTCTTTGCCAGGTTTCCAGCCAGCAGGACAAACTTCTCCATGTTTATCTGTATACTGGAAGGCTTGAACAAGACGGAGAGTTTCATCAACATCACGACCGACTGGGAGGTCATTCATGGTAATCTGGCGCAGAGTTCCCTTATCATCAATGATAAACAAACCCCTAAAAACAAAATAAAGAAGAATAATAATAACTTCCTTAATTCATATTGGTAAAGTTGTTATTTCAGTTCCAGGTCACAGCAAATCATTGCCTTAGTTTTCTCACAAATATAACAGAAGGAACAACTTTCCTAAAAACTTTTATATTTCTATCTCACAAGATGCTTGAATTATGTTTATTTCGTTATCTGCACCTCTGATGTGTCAAAGTTTCTAAAGGTATCATTCATAATCAATAATCAAATCATGTAAGTGATATAATTGTCAACTGAGACTGTGACTCAAATCTTGTAGTATGTGTTATTATTCTCATCTGAGTCTGTGACCTAGATCCTACCAATGTTATGATTCTAACCTGAGTCTGTGACCTAGATGCTACCAATGTTATTATTCTCACCTGCTACTGTGACCTAGATCCTGTCACTGTTATTATTCTCCAATAAGACTGACCCAGATCCTGTAAATGTTATTATTCTCATCTGAGTCTGTGACCTAGATCCTACTAATGTTATTATTCTCATCTGCTTCTGTGCCTAGATCCTGTCACTGTTATTATTCTCACGTGAGACTGTGACCCAGATCCGACCAATGTTATTATTTTCACCTGAGACTGTGACCAGATTCTACCAATGTTATCATTCTCACCTGCTACTGTGACCTAGATCCTGTCACTGTTATTATTCTCACGTGAGACTGTGACCCAGATCCAACCAATGTTATTATTTTCACCTGAGACTGTGACCAGATCCTGTCACTGTTATTATTCTCACCTGCTACTGTGACCTAGATCCTGTCACTGTTATCATTCTCCAATAAGAGTGACCCAGATCCTGTAAATGTTATTATTTTCACCTGAGACTGTGACCCAGATCCTACCAATGTTATTATTTTCACCTGAGACTGTGACCCAGATCCTACCAATGCTATTATTTTCACCTGAGACTGTGACCCAGATCCTGTCACTGTTATTATTCTCACCTGCTACTGTGACCTAGATCCTGTCACTGTTATTATTCTCTAATAAGACTGACCCAGATCCTGTTAATGTTATTATTTTCACCTGAGACTGTGACCCACCCAGATCCTACCAATGTTATTATTTTCACCTGAGACTGTGACCCAGATCCTGTCACTGTTATTATTCTCACCTGCTACTGTGACCTAGATCCTGTCACTGTTATTATTCTCTAATAAGACTGACCCAGATCCTGTAAATGTTATTATTTTCACCTGAGACTGTGACCCAGATCCTACCAATGTAATTATTTTCACCTGAGACTGTGACCCAGATCCTACCAATGTTATTATTTTCACCTGAGACTGACCCAGATCCTGTCAATGTTATTATTCTCACCTGCTACTGTGACCTAGATCCTGTCACTGTTATTATTCTCCAAGAAGACTGACCCAGTTCCTGTAAATGTTATTATTTTCACCTGAGACTGTGACCCAGATCCTACCAATGTTTTTATTTTCACCTGAGACTGTGACCCAGATCCTACCAATGCTCTTATTTTCACCTGAGACTGTGACCCAGATCCTGCCACTGTTATTATTCTCACCTGCTACTGTGACCTAGATCCTGTCACTGTTATTATTCTCCAATAAGACTGACCCAGATCCTGTAAATGTTATTATTATCACCTGAGACTGTGACCCAGATCCTACCAATGTTATTATTTTCACCTGAGACTGTGACCCAGATCCTTCCAATGTTATTATTTTCACCTGAGACTGTGACCTAGATCCTACCAAAGCTATTATTTTCACCTGAGACTGTGATCCAGATCCTATCAATGCTATTATTCTCACCTGAGACTGTGACCCAGATCCTCTAGATAAACACCATATGCCTTTGAAATCTCATGAGTGATGTCAGATAGGAGAGGGATCTTTATGGGCCCAAGTCCACCCTTGTCCCTTGGTGTGTTTATCCTGAAATCATTATTTTCACCACATATATTAACATCTCTATTTGTAAATTATGATAGGACTGTTGTTAAAGAATGTATTTCCAATAAACAAAAGAATTTTAAGTGTTAACAAATTACAGTATCTTATATTATTGTTATGTTCTAATTTATAGAATATTTCAAATCATATCATTAATTATTACTTTAATATGTTAATTGTTTTCTTAGCTAGTCTGGAGAATTTATTTTCTTTGTGGTAGATTACAATATGTTATAATGTATAAAGCAAATAGGGCATAAAGATGTATGTATACAATGTTCTAACAAGATTTCCATTCCCATTAACTATAACATGTTACGTCAATTAATTGGTGGCAGTCTACTTACCAGGCAAGATGTGTGAACTGAGAGTCGACAGAACAAGCAATGACCTCAGTATTGATATCATGGAACTCGTTCGCTCTGTCACTAAATGCTATGATTTCTGTAGGACATACAAATGTGCTGAAAAACAAATAAATTTTGTGATTAATCTACAACATAAAATCAATGGTAATGAATTCAGATGGTCAAAAATAAGCATTGATGAACATATACAGTAGCTTGAATTCTAAGGTTTAACAGTAAGGCTGCTTTTAGATCATCATGTCATAAATATCTGTAATCGTATATGTATATGCACAACTAGGAAGCATGGGGAGCCTGCATAATAAATTTGAAAAAAGAGCCCTTCAGTGTTATTTGTGACAGGTAACAAAAACTTCCATTTTTTCTTACATGAAATCACAATGGTCGATTGTTGACCATCAGTTCAAACATCGCATTATGGTTGATATTTCAGAACGATATCTTTAGATCTTCTTTAGAAAGAGTGGTAACAATGCAAGGATGGACAAAAGGGTGACAAGCTCATATTAAAGGCTGATGATAGTGGGTTAAAAACTTTATGTTAAAATTCATATCGGTCTTAATTTATCTATACAACCAAGTATACTTACAAGTCAAGAGGATAGAAGAAGAAAACAATATATTTCCCTTTGTAATCAGATAATTTTACATCCTTGAATTCTCCTTTGATGACAGCCGTTCCATTCCAGTCTGGAGCTGGTTTAGAAACTGGAACAAAACACACTTGTATTATAATAATATATTCCACAGTGGCGAATTGATAGCATAAACCCCGTTGATTTCGATTAAAGGCTACTCAACTTTCTTTCTTGATAGATTGAGTATGTCACGCGCAATTTGGAGCCGCCCGGATGAATTTATAATGGTCCAAATCAGAAACTTGTGGTGTTTTCAGTACCGAACGTATGTTCGATGAACATGTACATGTATCAAAATAGGTTTGAACACATATACATGTACAAGTGTAAATACAATTGTAGAAAAGCTACATTGTTTATGTTACTACCGTACCTCTTTGAGCAATGCTTCCGTGCGTATGATAAATAAACAATGTTGTACAATGTACAGTTCTGCACATTCCGATGACGTCGCAATGTTTACATGTTGTGTGTCGATGAGTCTGTGTTATTCGCTACAACATGTAGATCTACATCCTATTGTATTTTTAACATCATTGGTTGTATGCAAATGGATAAGATATGTCAGGACAACATCAGTCTTTGAGTTGCATAAGTTTAACCAAAACAACCTAGCACGATAATGCATTTTTGTTCGCCTCTGGGGACAGACAAGTCCTGTATGTTATCTACTGTGAATCGGCGAGAGTAGGCCTTACATACACAATGTACATTTGGGTATTTCGAAATATCTATGAAACGGAATCCTACAATTGTAGCTTTACAATACTTGTAACAGATATCTCTAATATTTATTGAAGTGTTTAAAACAACAATATAAATATAAGCTAACATTTTGAGAGCGGTAAACGTTTACAGTAGTGGGCCTACCTGTGTTTGTACATGTTCCTCTAAACGATGTCCGATACATTTGAAAATCTCCAAAATCCGGAATTAATGACATGGAACTATCTAAACACCCGTGTATTCAAGTAATTTCAAACATGAACTGATGAAGTAAAACTCAAGTGATCACAAAATTGAAGAAACTCTCTGTTTGTCACATCTCCTTGACACAGGCGGTTTGAATGGCACAACTACGTTAAATATCCTGCCACGTTATGAATTGTGTAAGCCTGTGTAATCATACGAAGTAAAAGATTAAAACCAAACGGCTTTGCACCATGGTGTTTTTAACAACAGATAAATAAAACAATTTATATTTTCATACCGGGAAAACCCCAGATATATGCTTCATCAGACAGAACTTATTTTATATGTATGTTCATTGATAAATTGGCGGGAATTTCCGCCACTTCGAGTGGCTGTTCCAAATGCCTGTCGGAACCAAACGATATAATTCAATTTTAGTCTTATAAATGCCATAAACACTATTAAGGGTAAATTTTGAGCTATGAAAATAAAAGTTAAGACTGTAAATATAAGGATTAAAGTCTCTTTCTGGTGGTTCTATCGAAGGATAAAGTTGAGTAGGGTATCAATATTTGTTTCATGGACCGCTTCACAGTCCATTCCAAATATCGATACCCTACTCAACTTTATCCTTCGATAGAACCACCAGAAAGAGACTTGAATCCTTAAATAATAAGGATTCACACAACTATCAGACCCAATATTGTTACAACTTACAATAATTAAAGTAGAAACGATAAACTAAAACATTGTATGATAAACTTAATAAGTTAATTCAATTAATTTCATTTTCACGCCTTACATGTCATATCAAAAGGTTGTATATCCCTTGCAAATGTGATCTCGTATAAAATATGATGTTTTAGTGCCTCATAGCAGTGCTTTTTTAGGTACATTTGGGCTGAATAAAGGCCCCTTCTCCTTGAGAAACTATGCTGTATTTTCCCAATTTTATGTAAATATTTTCCAAAGTAAAGAAAAACTATCTAAAATATACACGTTTTAAGAAAGATGCAACACATTTTCTTGAAATCCTTCCAACAGTTTAGGAGTAGCAGTTAAATTATTTTGTAATAAAGGGGCATAACTCTGAATATATGAAAGTATCTTATTCCGATATAGATTACACATATCTACACTCGATAAAGTTTTATTGAAATCTCCAGTAACTTAAGAGGAGTAGTTGTCTAGTCGGTAAATCATTGTGTCTACAGACATAGACACTGATGGAAATATTTCAATATTAACAAAAAAAATAAATTCATTTTTCTTTTCAAACCTGCCTGTTTGCAGACAACTGCCTCCTTTATAGGAAGATAAGAACGCACAACGACCATGTAATCCTACAAAAGACCTTAAACACCTGGAAACCTGGGCTAACACAATGGGTATGAAGTCTAATGCTAAGAAATGTTACATCATCTTAAGTATTATACAAAAGACTACCCACTTCTTCAACTTGTACAGTACCATCCTCCAACAGGTGCGATCAAATTCATATTTAGGTATTACCATCTCCGAGGAGATGAAATGGCACCAACACATAACCAACATATCCAAAAAAGCAAACTCCACCCTTGGCTTCTTAAGAAGGAACCTATGCAGCTGTCCACAATCTAGTAGGCGTAGCGCATACATTGGACTATTTATTAGACCAAAACTAGAGTATGGATCAATAGTATGGGACCCATATTACCAACATGACATCAACATCTTAGAGCGTATACAGCACCGTGCAGCAAGATTCATCACAGGAGACTACAGATCCAACAACACAGGCTATGTAACAACAATGCTCACCAAGCTTGACCTACCACCATTAGAGGTCAGACGTCGAAACAACAGACTCATAGATCTATACAGGGTCGTGGAGGGGTTAGTGCCAGCTATAACTCCATCAGATTACCTGATACCAAAGAAACAAGGAAGATTAATTACTGCTAAGAACCTAAGTGACTTTAATTCCACCAACATCGTTCATAGATCTGTATGTAACAACGACAGAGGCTTCAGAGTTGAATCACCAAAGACTGACCAGTACAAGAACTCTTAAGTTTCTTCACTAGAACTATACTTGATTGGAACCATCTGGAATATAGTGTAGTTCATTGTATCAGTATCGAGGCATTCAGATCAGCACTCGAAACATGCGATTAATCCACCTCCTGCACTCTCTCTCACCTGCTTCAAGATTACCAGTTCTGGGAAGAACAGGTAACTGTTACTCAAATGGGAAATTGTTACCAATATGCAAGTTGTAACCAACCTGGTCAATGACCGATGAGTTCCGAATGTGTCACACACAGTCTCTTATATTTGTTTTTCAATTTTACTTTTGCAAATTTACGTCACTATCATAACATGTGCATTGAATTATTGGCTCCAAACAATAGCTAGTTTAAAATCAATGCAAATTATGTTCTAAATGAAATCAATTATTATCCATTAGCTTTCGGAGACTTCGTCATGTGTACGCGTGTGAAACAGATTGTACGTGTGGCACTACTTACTGACTGCTTGGCTCCATTGTATGGCATGTCCACTCGTGCGCTTAGTTTCCTGAGGATAAACGCTACCTCCGGCATATGAATGACATTGGGGTTCATCGTTTGCATAAATGCAACCAGCAAATAGCACAAAAACACCGGCGACCAACACTGCACTGGGGATCGCCATTTTTCCACGTCAACTTCCGGAACGCAAGTGAAGCTAGCAAAAGTACCTGCCTTAGATTCGTAAAAAATAGGAATCAGTTAGGCCTACCATGCATGAGCTAAAATTTATTCTGAAATGTAATTCCTTGATATAAATAATAATTTAGAAAATATTTAAATTCCATATTATTTGCAATGGTTATTTGTGAATACGCAACTACGGCTGAAGATTTTGTGGTACGCAACATTACCAAGGCACCAAACCAAAACAGTCTGTGCAAAAGGAGAGTCCAAAGAGGATTTTACATGAGTCTAACCGTGTTCAGGTCCAGATGTATTCTTGACATAAACTAGCAGGTAATGATCAGTGTACTAAGTTAAGTCTGTGATGCAAATACTGTTCCTTGCACGAAATTAGAGCAGTATTATTCGGTTGCTATTGATGCTCAAGACAAGAAACCACATGCATGCACAGAAGTCACCTGTCACGTTGGTAAAATGGCCATACCTTGTCAGTAATATGGCATCTGTATACACTACATTGTCGTTTTCTCTTTCTTAATAAATTCGTTTTATATAAGCCATCCATTAAAATGATTATGTACAGTACTGAGTTTAATCAATAAGTTGTCTACCAGGGTTTTTGCCAGCTATTTTGGGAAAAGAAGCAAAAATTGGGAAAATATTATCGGTGTTTTTAAAAAATAGGGAAATTATCATCATCATTTTAATTTAAGTCTGACTCAAAATATTCATTAACTATTGAGTCAGTGTTCAGTAATAAAAAATGATAAATTTATCATTTTAATTATTTTTGATGCTGTATGTAATTTATATTGTATGTTAAAGATACTCCTCCGCTGACAAACAGTATTTTTTCTCTATCAAAAAAAGAGCAGACGAATTAGTGTTTTTTGTTCAGTTCCAAAAGTTGCTTTCTGTACACCATTACCACCATTAAAAAGTTTGAGCTTCTTTTACTTCAAGATAAAAATATGAAAATAATTTATTGCATCCCAAAAAATATGATCTGTGGCACTAGGCCTATGTCATATCGAATGAAGTACTGATTGTGCATGCACCAAAAGCAAAATAAATTATTTTATATTATTTTTTGTGATAATTAGACATAAACATACACGATTAAACACAAATTATAGTTCAAATGATGAGTATTATTTATGCTCTGTCGGCGATGGAGCGTCCAAAATAAAACACTTGGAACGTACAAATGTAACTAATCAATGCAGAAATTATGGCAAAATGCAAATACATGAGGCCTATGTAAATTGTCAAAGACATTTGAAAATGAAACATGCTACATTTATACACAAACTACAATATATGGATTCAAACAAAATTTTTAATTTACAACCGATACTTATTAACAAATTAAATAGCAGACGAAACCTCTGGCTCAAACCTACTGTCACTTAGGCCTACCACACTGAAAGTGGGCCGTGTGCCAAAAATACCAACTGACAGGACCCAAGATATTGTGCCTGAGGTGTTAATTAATTGGTGATTGCCATTTATAATCCTATTTTTATGTCTGGTTGATGTTTTGCGTCCGTACCCCGGTTAGTTTACCTGCGCTCTCGGCCAGCCGACTCACCTGTCATGGCCGCCATTTTTCGGATGCCTTTGATTGCAAAGTCCAATAAGTTGTGGAACTCTGCCACTGAAATCGGGATGCTTCTTCGAACGTAAACTATTAAAAAATGATGTTTCATGTGGAATGGGCTCGTACAGGACATTAGATATTAATAACCGATACCAGAGGTATATTGAGACATCATTTGCGGCTTTAACTTAATGCAAGGATTGGGAAAATAGTGACTGAATTTGGGAAAATACAATGCTATTTTTCAATTGGGAATGGGTCCATTTACCGGACCCTATAAAGGCCTGGCAAAAACCCTGTCTACAGTCTACTACACATACACTACAGTACTGTTTGTAACATGTCAGTACTATGTATATATGTAGCATGTCCTGGGCACTGTTCATCCTAGTTAACACTGAAGCAGGTATGTTATAATTAGTAAGATGATATTAGAAGTGAAGAGATTTGTATTATTATTACTATTTTATTTTGCACGCCTTGAACTGATATAACAAGCAGCTAATTAGTATAGATTTAAACAACCAGTAAACACATTTTTAATGACATGCATATATCAATTATCAGTAATTATATGACGGAAATCATGTGTCATATTATGATTATTATCGAAACCTTAGAATCAAAACATAACACAATGTACTGCTGTTATCAGTGTTCTCTCTAAGGATCCATCTTTCCCTGCTGATCCAAAGTATCAGCTGACCCTAAAAGTTACTGGTCGTTACAAAGTTACAATTTATCCTTGTAGTTTATATAATTAGTAGCAAAGTAATAGCAAAGTAATAGTTTTACTAACAAATATATCTCCATATATCCACATGCTATTAAAAAAGTTGATTGAAAACTAGTACTCCAACAATGTTAGAGGTATAGCACGACGAGACACTTTTTGAACATTACGTTGTGTCTAACCTCTAACTTCCGATAGGCCATTAATCCGATGCTGAGGGTAACATTTTCAAAGTTTTGATTGTGACAAGATTAAACGTTTAAATCATATTTGAATCATCATTAATGTCAAATACCTACCTCTTTTTCATAAATCAACAAGTATTTTGACAAAATCAGCCGTAAAATCCATCTAAGACAAATATTTACATCTCCTAACATAAACTTTCGTGACCCAGACAAAACTTCATGATGAAAGCGATCAGGCCGGTAAATAGAAAAAACGAATTGCAAAGTCCCCAAAACACTTGATCTGCCTTTACTTTTACTTGCATTCTGCCCAATTGAATTCACGTTCTGTTTTTTGTAGTAACCAGCCGCCATATTTAAAACTAGGTCAAAATGTTACGGAAGGGATTCATCATATAAAATCCGCTAAAATTCTATTTTATGGGGTCTCAAGTTATGGTTTTCCTAGATAAATGGGATAATTAATACCTAAACTGTTAGTACACATCAATGTTATTGCTGTTAGAGCAAGAAATATTGATATTATTGCACTTTTCCTTCCGCTTTCATCTGACGTCGGAAGCTACATCAAAGAAATAGGCCTTCGGAAATGAGAGTCGACAGTCAACAAAATAACGTCCGATAAAAAAACTGCTGACCAGTTGACTCTCATGTTATGGGAGTAATTGAAAACAAAAATACCCTATTACAAAAATTTGTTTTGTACAGTTTGATCTTCAACCTTTCTACAATTCAATTGCTATATTTTCATTTGTATATCATCTATCTTGACCAAAATGTTGCCGGTCAAAGGACAAGCTCCATGTGGAAAATTGTCTGCCAGCTATAAAGTTGCTGGTTTGGAGTTAATTTTGAACGCTGGCTAAAAAGTATATTATGTAAGGTTTGTTTATTTTTTGTTTTTGTTTTAGGCTATTAAAATCTTTTTGGTGACATTACCATAAAATCTCTTTGGTGACATTACCATAATGCAAAAGTGCAGAGGAAATATTTCCATGTGCTTTAATTAGTATAAACATTGCTTTATTGGTGTACTACAAAACTAGTGTATTCTGGTAGCTCAACCTTGCTGTCTGGATTTATGTTTCAATATCTTACAGCTTGGATATCATATATATATATGATACATCTAACACATTGGTGATATCTCTCTGCCATGCATGTCAAAATGACTTACCAAGTAATTAGTTGGTAAGTCATTTTACATTAGATATGTTAGCATATATACATGTGTGTCGATGTTAAAGCTCATTTTAAATGTCTGCAGTATGTAAATTGCATCTCTATCTAGATGGCCTGAATTGAGTACACAGACACACAGGGACAGTTCAATTTCAAATTATGTTAGGTGTGGCATACCATGTATTGGGAATCAATACCATATCCAAATTTGATCTGTTTGGATTGATATTTGACAGAGTATATGTGATGATCTATGTTTTTAATTACAAACAAGAGTCATATCATCGACCCATTTATAGACAAACCCATTCACAATATATGTTACTGCACTTGTATAATGCACCCTACTCTTTTGTTGCTCAGAGGAATGCAGATTAAACAATCATACACATGGCAATATAGTAATATGGTTTATTGATTTTTATATATGTTTGTTTTTGTTGATGAATTCACCTCCTATTTTTATTTCCCAGTTACGATAATAAGCTAATTTAAGGTGGCACACCATTCATTAATATTCATAAAGACTGTTCTGTCAAAATGTTTTCTGTTTACAAATGATGCTACGTAAACAAAGTGTGCTTATCAATATATGTAAATCAATAGACAATATTCATCGCCATTATCGGATCACTAATGATTTGTTGTAGCATCCTAAGCTCTGTGCATTAATCAGAATTAATTTGATATCACTGATGTATTGTTTTGCTAGATTTGACCATTTCTAAGCTGTTTGTCAATAATGATTTTTTTCCTACTAGTTAGGGTGAAGTGATAGTAGGGTGATTGGAATGGCATTCAGTAGGATTACAGGGGGTCATACAGAATGACTGGTGAAGAACATAATATCAAGGTTTATTTGAAGGGAAGGGAAACTTATTCTAATTGTAGGACAATTATAGCTACAAAAATATTTGTAAACCTCGGCACAAACAATTTCCTTATTGTCTGAAATTCAATGACAGACTTTGGTGAATATATGTATCTTATATGTCGATAATTGATACATATGGTGTTTAATTTGAGTAACTTTAAAATCATTTTCTGCATATCAGATGAATAAAATACAATTTTAAAAAAATAATATGAAATACATATCTCTATATATATAGTCAGTGAAGTGTAAATTATGATAAAGACACCATCAACAGTCTATCTATAAACATTGTTATTTTTAGCTCAAGTTATTAACAGTAGTCTCTGATCATACCTGTGTGGTCAAATACTACATCTATTGATGAAATCACCAGGTGAACAATATAAATAATCAATCGAAAAACAACCCTGGGGCTCATCCTCATCAAACTCATAAGTCCAACAGAAAATCAATATATCATACAGGCCAGTAATACTCTCCCATGGTTTGGTCGGTCTCGGTGGGGATGGTTCAGGTACAGCTGATTCTACAACTCCCTGGTCGCAGGTCAGATAAAGTATCCAAACAATGCTTCTGTGAATTGTGGCTTTTTCCCCGACATTTCCTGTACGTTTGTGGTATAGTGTGAAAACAAATATTTCAGGAACATTAGGAGAAAATTACTTTTTTCTCAAAAATCTGGTGTGTTTGAGTCTTATTATTTTTGTCTAACCTGAAGGCAGAATACTAGTAACTATGTAAGTGTATATGTATTAGTACAGAATCTTTACCTCTACTAATCTATGCAACCAAAATAGGTAAAGGTAGGTTGTTATATTTATGTTACACATGGATAATAGATGGATTTCAATTTCAACAAATTTCATTAGGCAAAGCCTAGAGTAGTCTAGTCATCCACAAAAAATAGAATGCAGGTTACATGTGGACTACAGTATGTGATTGAGAATAACCGTGTAATGAATGGTATCAGATATTTGGCACACGTTCCACACCGAGTTGTGAAATTCAGTATCCAGTTGTGTGTTTATGTAGCAGATTTTGTCATTGTACAGAGGAAATATATACCGATATAGACCTATATATATACACCATTGTGTATTTTACACAGTTGAATTATTGTATTGTACAGTCAATCATACCTTCTGTCGGTGTTTATTTTTAGATGAAACAAGAAGCAACTGATTTGATTTTAATTAAAATGCATACATGATTAAAGTGTGACTTACTATATAGTAATGATTAAAAATACATTGTCATAATAGTTATAGTATTGAATGGAAATTAATTGAAAATACAAAATAATTATTTTATAGTATTTGTTATGAATCTTGCCCTCACCACCATGTTTTTATGTGCATTCTTCCACATTGGCTTGCTGAATGCATAAGTTGTTCTTGTTTTATTATTATTGTGTTATTCATGTAATGTTATCTTTGTTATTTGCTATCGATCCTTGTTTGTGGATGTAAAAATGTAAATAAATGAATTGAATATACATGACTTACACAGACAGTTAAATCTTGTAAAATCAAAGTGGAGAGCACATTGCATGATAACATTTAGAGTGATCCCTGTACAGATATATATTACATGTAAGTCAGCTTACCTGGTAGATATGAAATGGAAAATTCTGTGATGCAAGTTTGGGGTTCGACTGATATATTTTGGAAAAAAAATATCAATACATGTATACATGCTATATTAATGTGCTATATAAATGAAAAATGTGATGCTATAGTCAGTAGTGCTGCTAGCTATCGACAAACATTTTGGTTACTGTTTCCGATTTGTCCCAGTTCATCCCACTTCTGTCCCAATTTTGTTAGTCCCAAGCAAACCCTTTACCATACCCGTATTTTATATTGTATCCTTTTTAAGGAGGATAAGTTTGGAGGAAATGCCTGATTTAGATCAAAAACATGAACTTGAATAACAACAACTACATTGTAGTTAAGTATACAAACAAACAATTCCTGTCAATATCGATATCACCCCAACATCATTAATTTTGCTAATTGATTTTTATTTGTTTTTCAGACATATTGTCAAAATGAGTAGAGAAATTGCTGAAAACGAGTTTTACGCTGCAGAGGAAGAGGATGACCTTGACAAGGAGCTAGACGCCTTCATAGAGAAGAAAACTGAGCCCGAACCTGAGCCAGTTAACAAAGCCAACAAAGATGTAAGTGGTAGTATGGTATCTTACAGTAGTGATGATGTGGATAGCAATTAGCTCACATAATATAGATTTTGGTAATTTGATGAAGGCATATCACATAATGTTGTTTGCTGTTCATATGGTCCGGAAGGTTTTGACTTTCTGATCCAATAAATAATATGTACTAGGTGTTAGATCCATATCTAACTGATCACATTATCAGAATATTTAAAGTTTTACAATGGTACATCCCACCAATTTCAAGTGACGGAGGTTTGAGTGTATCTAGCTTGTATCTATTTCTATCTTAGAAATAACAAGTTGGATGATAACCCTGTCCTAAAATGGTCTCTGTACTCTGTAGAGTTAGAGATCACACACCTGTTGTCATAGGTTTAAAGTTTAATACACATATTAATCTTGATAGGATTATATACTGCCTCATTTCTAGATCAATCTCCACTAAATGGATTTACTGCTCTAATGGACAAATTTAAGCACCTGAATCCCACTAATTTCATATAAAGTTTCTTTGTAAAAAGTTGATGAAAGTATTATGAAGTAATGATTAATCTAGAAGCAAAAGTGTACCCCCCTCCCAAAAAAAAACTATGATGTTAAGGATTTTACAGAAAGAAGTTATATTATTGTAAGTTAAGATAATCCTATTTAGTTGTTAGACGGCTTAGCCAAGGTCGTAAGTATATGGACTTAACTTTGATGTAACACAGGTAAATCATCAAAGTGGATTAAGTTTAGCTTCCCCTCGTTGGTATCCAGGTTTTAAAGTTTATTTATGCGAATGTTTTGCGTTTTGTCACACACAGGTAGGGCTGTCTCTATACATTGTATGTGTACATCCTAGTTACTAACGGCAAGATTTGTATGTTAATTGATAAAAAACACTACAAAGTCTTAAACATTTATAAGTGTATATTCTTTAGGGAGTTTACTAATGCTGTCACTGTAATCAATAAATCCATACAGGGTTCTAATGTTTGTCATTAAAAATACATTATACTATATTACCATATATCTAAATAAGGCAATTCCCAAATTACACTTTTGAATTAAAAAGTCATTTATTCAAATATACAATACATAAATTGCCATCTTTGTTTTTATCTGTATGTATGTGTATATATATGTGTGTTATGATGCATCGGTTGCAAGAGTCTGCAAAACCTCATTTAGTAAGATCATAGGTAAAAATCCATTATGAACTGAATTTTTTTACATGTTTCTAAAGCTGAGAAACATACTGGTCTGTGTTGCTGTTATATACTTGAATCAGATCCTAACTTTTATTGCTCGGGATGACAAACTTGCTAATTGTTCCGTTCAATGAAATAACTTCATGATTTAATAATGACTAAACCTAGAGAACAACAAAATAAACCAACATCTCAATTTATAAATAGCTTCATGGTTTGTTAATAATAAAGCTTTATGAGCAGAATTTTAGAGTATAGTTTATTGATAAGGATAAGTTACAGAGAGCCCTTGGACTTCTGTTGTAGTGTCCAGGGAGTCATATAAAGTGATATGACTAGTTACCTATATGGTCAGTATATCTATCAGGAGTTCCATTATCTAGGGTATTCACTGACCAAATTTATTTATTGACCTTATATATGTCAGTTACCTGATGGCTGATTTGATGATTAAAATTCCTTCCCCACACATCTATAGACACATCTACCATCTACAACCCATCTTTTATCTACGTATCATCACCTGTGTTACCAACCATGTTGTAAATAAGTGCTGCTAATGTTTTACTAACTTGTTGACTTTTAGGAGTAAATAAATACAGGTTAAGTTATTGGCATGCTCATAGATGTTTGTATAAGTCGACATGAAGTTTGCATACCGATTTTGTTTGCTATAGATAATAGTATAGGCCTTTAACGCTTAACTTCACTGGGACAACCGTACCAAACATTAGGCAATGGGTGGACCACAGTTGTGGCCAACGTCAATAGATGAAATGTTAACGGTACTTGATCATGTGAACTTTGTTAGCATAAAAAAAGGGCTTTTTGGCATGCGAAATGCATATTTGTTTTGAGGTTATTTATGGTTTTTATAATAACATACTTGATAGTAATAAATCAAAGCAATAACATTTGAATACATGCTACATCGTGTTGAGGTAGAAAAGGCGGTACATATCAGCTATTAGGTGTGTGTTTGTCAACTACAGCATAGCTGTATGTAAACATACATCTGATTAAAGTTGAAATAAGCAGTAGACAGATTTCATATCAGGAAGAAAAACAGGCCATTTCTTTAATGATTTCATGATATTGATGCTAAAACTTGCCAAAAAGATGTATCATCTTGCATCTTTGTAATTCTTATCCATTTCTATATTTGTCATGATGAAACACTTGATCAGAAGAAATAAGAAGAAGAAATTCTAGATTTTCAAATAAGAAATGCAATTTAGAAAGTGAAACATGTTGGTATCCAGAAATGCTAAATTGGTATGTTTTGTTTACCACGCTAGGCTTAGTTGTAAGCTGTCCCTGTTGGTGTTGCAGTAATTGAAGATCAAGTTCAGTAGATTATTCAAAAGAGTCTGGGTGTCCCTGTAAAATACATGTAGATGCAAAACTTAGTACTATATAGCTTTAACCTGTTTCAATGTTCTTATATATAAGTCAATATAACCAGCTAACAGATTGTGATAATTTCTTTCTTTATTGATATCTCATAAAACATTTCCCTGATAAGGTATTCCACCCCTTTTGACCTTTAAACATGTAATGATAAAATTAAATGAAATGTCAGATATTGCCGTAGGACTAGACATTCCCTCAATCAGCCAATCAGGGGTGGCCTTACAAGGTTATATTTACACTGATAACAATTGGTTTGGTAGAAAATAAAACTTTATTGCTATTTCACTAAGCTAGCAGGGCAAAAGATGGATGAAATATGCCAATATGTTCCTCAAACATGAAGCACGCTTCTTATCAACACATTATGAAGTTGTCCTATTGATTTATTCATTACATGCACTAGTAGTCAAATGCTGAAATGGCTACAAAATCTGGGAAGGGGTTAACATGATACAACCATGATAGAAAGACCAGCTTCATGTCCTAATTGTCTATAACATATTTGATATTTTGTTGGCACAAATATTCTCAGTTAGATTCTGTAAATGTTTAGCAAAAATCAACAAAATAATATGATATTTACTTAATCTTATCTGAATGCAGAACAAATTGAATGAACTATATGATTCTTTGTGACATAAGGTGTTGTCTTATATAGTTCAGTAAATATTATCTTTGTTATTCAAATATTTGTGATTTCATTCCCTGCCATTGATAAAATAAAATTGATTACAGATAACTGTCAAATGGAACAGAAAATCAATTCATTTACAAAAAAATATATATAATTTATATTTTACAACATACACATGTCAATAAGAAAAAGAAAAAAATAAGTTAAAACCAACTCAATGGCTGATACACAGTGTTATTAAACATATGTGTCTTTATGAACAATATTCAATACAATGTATTCAGATTATGCTTGCAGCATATTGTAGCATACCACACAACACTGACTGATGTCTGTGTTACAATACAGCTGTAGTTCAGTCCCCAACACTAAAGGGTTTATAATATGTTGAATAACAGATGTCCTTTGTTAAACCAAACAGTGGAGAGAAAAAAACAAACCATGTACATTCAATGGCTCTATTTCTTTCCCATTCTCATACATACAAACAGATTGCCATGGGTAACTTTCTGTTCCTGAATTGGTACATACCATATTCCCTGTAATAAGTGTCCATATTATCTAAATAATCAGTTTTAAAAAAGGCAGGTCTGGTTAAGGATAATGTTCTGTGACAACATGAGCCAGAATCAATTAAGCAAACACCAGATTTAGGAGGTGGGTGATAGGCAGCTAGAGTACCCAGAAAATAACCTCAGACCTGCAGTCAGTACATGGCAATATGGATTTTGAATTTCCTACACAGAGGTGGAGGGCTGGTGGTGTTATGTTGGAACACCTTAACTTGGTCACATACCACAGCCCCTTGTTTCAAAGGGGCATTTATTAGGTGAAAAACATACAAGTTAATAGATATGGTAAAGTGTTACTAGATAGCATCCAATTCATATTTCTGAGATGGGGAGAACACCTGAAGGAGAAAGGATGCCAAGGGATACTGTTTTTAGCTTTTCCATCGCAAACCAGTTTCTATAGAAATAATCAGGACATTGTTTCTTTACATTTTTACGTTAAAGTTTCTTTCTATGTCAGTATTGAACAACTGACAATGGAAGAATTATAATTTGTTGCTTAATTGTATTCAATCCCTTTAAATACCAGTGAAGTTGAATGGAGGCCTTGTCTCTTATCCTTGGTATACACATACTGATATAGACCTTGTATAATTGGACTAATGATCCTATTGGCTCTTTGGTCTCGTTAAGACAGACAAATGGTGAGTCAATAAAGTAGTGTATGAACCACGCAACCAGTACTTATTAACAAACACTGACAAGTCAACAAGTACACATATAAAACAAATATCTAACCCTAGACACCAGGCCTTAATAGCTTCCCGGACCTTCTTATGTGTACTCACAGGTTTAGGTATAGTTATCTCCCCTTTTTGATTTTTCAAATAAAAATAATCTTGTAATCATCATATGTATATTGGGGACATTTTTCTCCTTTAAACCTAACTACTTAAATTATTTTTCTAACATCAAACTTATAAATTTTATATATATGTGCTTAAAAAAGGTTGGCACTGTTATTTATATTTCTTTTCTTTTAGTTTTTTTTTATTTCAACTTTTTCAAATCAAACTGTTTTGTTTTATCTTTTGTTACCAGGGGTATCAAAGTTAGGTTGTTGTAAATAAATATTTGTAATTACACATAATTTGTGGCAGTATACAAAAATACACTGAGAAAACAACATTAATAGTTCATGTGTGTATGAATCAGATTAGAGCTCCAAAAAACCTGTGGAGGTTGATGATAGATATGACTTAAGTCTTAAATACAAATAAATCCGTGAAATTTAATGAAAAATTCATACAAAGGACTGCAGACATCAGCCATTCTTAGGACCTATTTATGTTGTATGATGTCTTTATTATAGCTGTAAATCGGATTATATCTTCAGAGAAAGAATCATATGACCTCAAATATCCAATGAAATATCCACATACACACATGTAACTTTCCATACAGTGTATATGGTCATTTGATATACGGGTCTGAATATTTCATTAGCTCCTAGATTGATGCCATGAATGACTAGCTGTGAATATTCAATATAATACAGCATTAAAGAAAACTTTCTCTCACTGGGTCTATGTGGAACAAATAAATCATTCACTATACTGAATTAAAAAATCATTCACCTTGAGTGTTTCTTTTTCTGAAGGTCGATGAGCCACCAAAGAATAATATTGCTTCTGACAGTGAAGGGGAGACTGATGAGAAGGGACAGAGGGAAACGTCCGGTGAAAAGTCAACGGATGATGAATGGGAGGAACAGGAGCTTAGTGAAGACCAGATACGAGCTATGGAGGAGTTAGAAAATCTCCGTAACATGGGTAAGTGTAGATAATCTCCCTAACATTGGTAAATAATTAATTTTTCTTTGTTTCTGGCTTTCTGATTGGCCTATTCTTTTTTTGCATTCCACGATGGAAAAAAAAATCCGGGAATGGCGCGGAAACCCGACATTATCGTAACGTCACAAGAGAAACATTGACGTTGCGTATTGATTTGGAAAAAATCAATGGAATCGTACGTGTAAACGTATTTCATTTTATAAAGTAACCTGGAAAATGAATTATAAGCATTGAAGTCACTATTTTTTAATTTCATCAGGTTATGAAATAAATTTTGTTTGCAAACTTTTGTGAGAATCCGCTATGCGGATACACACAGTTTGCAAACAAAATTTCTTTCATACCACGATGAAATTAAAAAATAGTGACTTCAATGCTTAAGTGTAGAAAACCTCCGTAACATGAGTAAAAAACCATCGTAACATGGGTAAACATACAAGGTAATTAATAAAATAACAAACACTGTTCAAATTACAAATAGACTCGTGTCTTAAGTCTAATTTATGCACAAGGGAAAACTTATACATTTAAAATATGCTTCTTCAAAACATTCTACAGAATTAAGAAGAGAAGTGTCGTGTTTATAAATTATAAAAAGACAAAAATAGCATGTAAGTATTGTATAAAAAAAAAAGAAAATCTGTAAAGTTTATGACACTTTCCATTGGTGGTAATTACGTCTCAGTTATGAACAGTTCAAATCGATCTAAATAAATTTCAGCTATAAACACAATTAGCACTTGGTCCCCAAATTATTCAGTTATAGAAACATGGAATTGGTATTTCAATGCTGAACACCAGAAGGTGATGCTTAAGTACTTCATTATTTGACATTTCATGTGTGTTAATGTGTAACTGTTATAAACATGGTACATGTATACACCTGGTGATACCATTATAAACTTAACTACTTATTGGTTATACACTCCCATTTGGTCCTAGTTAGTATAAACATTAGTTATATTTGACATAAATGTTATTTTATTTTTGACAGACGACGGACTCCCCACTGAAGACCCCCCAGAGTATGATGTGACTGCTCGCGTAAAACAGCTGAATGAAGAGCTCGCCAATGATACCACGCCAACGGATAAAAAACGTGAATCTCGAGTTTTGTTCAAGGAAGACCTTGTAGACCTAGTAGCGCCCCCTCCTGACTACGACGAGGGGGAAGATAACCCACAACAGAACCAAGAAAGTAATAATGTTTCAGATAAATCAGAACCTACAAAAACTAACACAAATAATGCCCCTGGTGCAAAACGCTCGGATGACAAAGTGTTGATAGAGCGTGGTGGAAATTTCGAACTAGTAAATGCCGATGAAGTGACGGCAGATGATATGGGGCTTCCCCTGTTTGACAACGATAAAGAAAATGAAAACAATAATGCTAAAGGTGCTGGAAATACGAACAATAATTCATCATCATCATTTAACAGAAAGCCAGCGCCTCCATCTAATCCACGACCCTCTACAGCCTCGGGGGCATCACGTAGAACTGTGCGACCTGCTCAGAAACCTCGTGCACAATCGGCAGGATCCAGAAACAATACAATTAATCATTCATTCCCTTTGAACCAAAACTATAGGTCACCATATGCCTTGTCACAGAGGGAGAAGGAAATGTTGGAACAACAGAATAAGCAGAAGGAGGAACAAAGAAAAGAAGATGAACGAAAAAGGAAAAAGGAAGAACAAGAAAAGCAAACCTATAACGATGATTTATTTCAGTCTTGGTTATCAAAGGTTAGACAAAGGGAGAAGGAAAGAAGAGAAAAGGAGGAGGAAGATATGAGGAAAAATAGAAGACCGGATAAGGTGAGTTGGAATGATTGGGCTTGCCATTATCTGACCGGATAAGGTGAGTTGGAATGATTGGGCTTGCCATTATCTGTTGTCTCTCGGAGTTTACACACACAAACACATGAAATGTATCTCAAGTTGTGTGGTTTTCCTTGGTTTTGTATTTGTCTGTATCTTATTGCAGTAATAAGAAATAATAGATATAAATGCCTGTTCTGACACCTACATAGATATCGTAAAACCATAAACTCTGAATGTTGACCAGTTTATAAGAGTGTACCCTCATACTATCAATATAGAAATTTGAACTTAGTCATGAAAATCTGACTAACAAAATCTATAACAAATATTCTTGATTTTAATTAACAGATGACAGACTAATTGTAACAAATATGCTAACACAAGATCTTATACTGCATGCCTGATGATAACGTCTACCAAAGCATGGCGTGGTGACATGACAAGCATCAAAATTACACTGATCATCATGTTATCATGTGCTGATTGTATCGAATCACTTATAACTACCGGTATATATATGTGTGTGGATACTATATATTAGCTCAATATAAACTACATAAAGGCATGATGTCTAGAATCCTGTCCACTCACATCCTAGTTTGAGTTTGTAACATAGAAAAACTTCTGGCACTCACAAATTGTCCACTTAAGTTTTACCAAAATCTAAGAAAGGAAAATAGGCAATCTAGGCCAGGGGTTATGTATTTTTTGTTCATTGCACAACCCATCCAGTAATTAAAGAATCTAAGGTGAATCAATCAAATTGAACAAGACACAGTTTCTTTAAAGACTTTTTCAGTTTACAAACCAATCAATATCAGGCCTCTGGCTTTCAAAATCATCCCCCAAGATATCGTCAGAAACCCACACATTAGCGATGTTAGTGACAAATGATAGTGAGGTGGTTTGTGGGTTTCTGATGGTACCTTCAAGATCGGGTGGTGTTGTGGTTATGACATTCGCCTTTCACCTCGCCGGCCGATGTTTGATCCCTGTATGGACGTGAAAAGGTCAGGGATCAGCTACCCGATCACATGGGTTTTATCCGGGCACTCCGGGTTTCCTTCCACTGTAAGACCCCTCGTGTGCTTTCATCCAGGCCATCGAAAGTGATTTGTATAAGTTGTAAACTTGTTTCGCAATCAATGTAAAATAAATAAACTTTATAATTATACCTTCAAGATTGTTTGATGTAATTGATCTAGGTTTGTGCTTAGTCCCTATCCTGGTTAAAATTTGAATAACTTAAAGTGAAGGAATTTACTCTTTAAATGTATTTATTTGGTGTATATTTGATGCTTTTTGTTTGATTTATGAACTAACTTGTATAATTTAATGTGTGATGCTTGGGTTTGTGATATTGTATGGTTGCCATGGTGATCAGTTTTCCCCATTTCCTGTATTTATCACAGAGCAGATCTAAAGATAAGCAGAAAAACATGGGCCAGGATGACGATTCTCTTGATGATGAGGTAAAAAAAGACAAACCTTTTGCAAATCCTGAAAATTGATTTTTTTATTCTTCCAAATTTGTGAATTGGAAAAAATGAATTACTTGAATCATTAAATGAAAAAAATAAATCTTCATCTTCTATGGCTTTTAGGTTAATCACATTACTGTCATTTGAATAAGATTTGAATTTCAGACACTTTATCATAAATAGTTTTAACTGATCTATTCTAATAAGTGATACCCAATATTTGACCATTGTGAAGATAAATTAAAAATCTCCTTTTAGATACCTGTAATAGGTAAATAATGATCCATATCTTATCTTTATCTTTCTATGTCAAAATAAGCTTGAATATTTGAAATTTTAATATAAAAGGTAATAGCAGGTTTTATTTATACATTATCAGTGTGTGTTTCTTTGAGAGAATGCTAGTTTATCCTTCTGCTTTTGTAGAATTTCACCGATTACGATATTAATACTGCATTAAATCACAATTAAGTCTAGACATGAATGATTGCACCAATATTTTTGCCTACTTAACTAAAATCTAAATTGTATTGGTAAACAATGTAAACTTCCTTGTAATTAAACAAATGTATTGGTAATCAAAGAAAACTGTCTTAAAATAAAAACTGAGGTAAGGGAATGGAATCGCCAATGGTGACAACCATTCTGGGGCCTCAAAATAGTGAAAATAAACATCTAATGCCATATGACACTATTTATATATAATTGAAATATTTTTCAATAAGGCTTATTACTAGGTGTTTAAATTGCATTTGATTTCAACTGTGCTAAAGTTACATAATGGATGACAAGAGAACAAGTTTTGATTGATACACCGTTGGGTGGTAGTGGTGTGGGAGGGAAGGGGGGATGAAGGAACGGGAGTCTCTCATGACAGGTTCTTCTGTTATAAATAAAGGTCTCTCAAGACAGATTATACTGTAAGAAAGAGGTGGTATCTTAGGATAGATTCTACTTTTATGAAGGAAGGGGTGGTCTCTAAAGACAGGTTCTACTGTTATAATGGAAGGGTGGTCTCTCAAGACAGGTTCTACTGTTATAAAGGAAGGGTGGTCTCTCAAGACAGGTTCTACTGTTATAAAGGAAGGATGGTCTCTCAGTACATGTTCTAGTGTTATAAGCGAAGGATGGTCACTCAGTACAGGTTTTACTGATATAAAGGAAGAATGGTCTCTCAAGACATATTCTACTGTTATGAGGGAAGGATGGTCTCTCAAGACAGGTTCTACTGTTATAAAGGAAGGATGGTCTCTCAGTACAGGTTCTACTGATATAAAGGAAGGATGGTCACTCAGTACAGGTTCTACTGATATAAAGGAAGGATGGTCTCTCAAGACATATTCTACTGTTATGAGGGAAGGATAGTCTCTCAGGACAGGTTCTACTGTTATAAAGGAAGGATGGTCTCTCAAGACAGGTTCTACAGCCATAAAGGAAGGATGGTCTCTCAGTACATGTTCTAGTGTTATAAGAGAAGGATGGTCACTCAGTACAGGTTCTACTGATATAAAGGAAGGATGGTCTCTCAAGACATATTCTACTGTTATGAGGGAAGGATAGTCTCTCAGACAGGTTCTACGTTATAAGGAAGGAGGTTCTCACTGTTATAAAGGAAGGATGGTCACAACAGTTCAGTACAGGTTCTACTGATATAAAGGAAGGATGGTCACTCAGTACAGGTTCTACTACTGATATAAAGGAAGGATGGTCTCTCAAGACATGTTCTACTGTTATAAGGGAAGGATGGTCTCTCAGGACAGGTTCTACTGTTATAAAGAAAATGGTCTCTCAAGACAGGTTCTACTGTTATAAAGGAAGGATGGTCTCTCAAGACAGTTCTACTGCTATAAGGGAAGGATGGTCTCTCAAGACAGGTTCTACTGTTATAAAGAAAATGGTCTCTCAAGACAGGTTCTACTGTTATAAGGGAAGGATGGTCTCTCAGGACAGGTTCTACTGTTATAAAGGAAGGATGGTCACTCAGTACAGGTTCTACTGATATAAAGGAAGGATGGTCTCTCAAGACATATTCTACTGTTATGAGGGAAGGATAGTCTCTCAGGACAGGTTCTACTGTTATAAAGGAAGGACGATCTCTCAGACAGGTTCTACTACAATGGAAGGATGTTCTCTCAAGACAGGTTATACTGTTATAAAGGAAGGATGGTCCCTCAAGACATGTTCTACTGCTATAAGGGAAGGGTGGTCTCTCAGGACAGGTTCTACTGTTATAAGAGAAAAATGGTCTCTCAAGACAGGTCTCTACTGTTATAAAGGAGGAATGGTCTCTCAGGACAGGTTCTACTGCTATAAGGGGAAAATGGTCTTGCAAGACAGGTTCTACTGTTATAAAGGAAGGATGGTCTCTCAAGACAGGTCTACAGGTCTCTACTGTTGTAAAGGAGGAATGGTCTCTCAGGACAGGTTCTACTGCTATAAGAGAAGGGTGGTCTCTCAAGACAGGTTCTACTATTATAAGAGAAAATGGTCTTGCAAGACAGGTTCTACTGTTATAAAGGAAGGATGGTCTCTCAAGACAGGTTCTACTGTTATAAAGGAAGGATGGTCTCTCAAGACAGGTTCTACTGTTATAAAGGAAGGATGGTCTCTCAAGACAGGTTCTACTGTTATAAAGGAAGGATGGTCTCTCAGGACAGGTTCTACTGCTATAAGAGAAGGGTGGTCTCTCAAGACAGGTTCTACTATTATAAAGGAAGGATGGTCTTGCAAGACAGGTTCTACTGTTATAAGGGAAGGATGGTCTCTCAAGACAGGTTCTACTGTTATAAAGGAAGGATGGTCTCTCAAGATAGGTTCTACTGTTATAAAGGAAGGATGGTCTCTCAAGACAGGTTCTACTGTTATAAAGGAAGGATGGTCTCTCAAGACAGGTTCTACTGTTATAAAGGAAGGATGGTCTCTCAAGACAGGTTCTACTGTTATAAAGGAAGGATGGTCTCTCAAGACAGGTTCTACTGTTATAAAGGAAGGATGGTCTCTCAGGACAGGTTCTACTGCTATAAGGGAAGGGTGGTCTCTTAGGACAGGTTCTACTGTTATAAGAGAAAAATGGTCTCTCAAGACAGGTTCTACTGTTATAAAGGAAGGATGGTCTCTCAAGACAGGTTCTACTGCTATAAGGGAAGGGTGGTCTCTCAGGACAGGTTCTACTGTTATAAGAGAAAAATGGTCTCTCAAGACAGGTCTCTACTGTTATAAAGGAGGAATGGTCTCTCAAGACAGGTTCTACTGTTATAAAGGAAGGATGGTCTCTCAAGACAGATTCTACTGTTATAAAGGAAGGATGGTCTCTCAAGACAGGTTCTACTGCAATGAAGGAAGAGGTGTTCTCTGCAGACAGGTTCTACTAGTGGTGAATGATGTAGATTCTACTTTGGTGAATAAGGAGTGGTCTTTAGGTAGGAAGGGTGGTTTCTTAAAATAAGCTCTATTAGATCAAAGAAAGAGGTGGTTCTACTATAACAAGGGAAACAATTGTCTTGATGATGGGCTCTGAAGCAAAGTTTTACCTTCTTTGTTTTGGTTAAACACACAAAAACTGATCTAGATTATTTAAGAATGATGAAACAAAATAATAGATCTGTTAGACAAATTCAACTGCATATGCAGTCATCATGTGAATTTCAAATACATGTACTTTGAAAACCTATTTTAAAATACATTTCCGCTGTCATTTAAAAAGCTTGCCATAGAAGATGTAGATTCTCTTTGAAAAAAATTGTGTAACTTTGAAAATCAAAAGCCCATTTTCACATTTTGCAATATTGTGATACATGTTTTTCTGTGTGTGTTTTTACTTACATTTTGTATATCAAACCTTTCTGTAGTGTTGGTTTATTTTGTCTTTCTTTCAAAAGAAATTTTACTTCATGTAACGGAGCTGGGGTTTCTTGTCTTTCCTCAATTGTTCATTGATCATGAAGTGTGAAGCTGTTCTAGAAAATTACATTTATACGGTGTAACCTGTCAAAACCGGCCCTTGGCTGATCGGATCCCTGTCTATTCTGGCTTAATTGAATGATAGTTTCGTTATCAAGCATAGATGTAAAAAGCTTTTTAATCCTGAAACCTGCATAAACCGGTCAAATATTCTGGTTCTGATGACAATCGGTTTAGAGAAGTTATACTGTGATATATATTCTTACCTGGTATATTTCAATAATTTTATTCTTGATTCTTCAAATTTCATTCACTATTGGTTTACACCACAATGAATGTAAGTGAATGTTACCTTCATATGAAAGAAGAATAACTTAATCTAAACAAAAGGTTCATTTCCATTGTGTATTAGACAACTTGATATGGTGTAGTGAACACACTCCTTGATACAGGATATACATGCTAGTTACAATAAACAAACACAACACTGAACACTGCCTCATAAACAAACCAATAAATAATCAATGGCAACAGTGATGTTCTGTCTTCATATGGCGATCACTGTACCCAGGGATTTGATATTTAAGATCTGTCACTACATCAAATTTTAATTAGTTGAGTTTGATGTATGGTAATATAAAGGTACCTAGTACTTATAGATCGGGTATTTTGTCTCTTTGTTCGTGTGTATCTGTTTACACACTACAAACTGTACAATGTTTGTGTGTCAGTTTCTAGTATCTGTATATTTGTCGTAATAATATTCTACACTTAGGGCCTCGTCTGTTATTGGTTAGTATTGGTTACCAGTATATATACTAGCTGTAGATCAATCCATTGGGATATAAGCTGGATATTGACTTTAGTGTTTAAATTTGCAATCCTTGATTGTAATGTCATTTCAAAACACACATCATACTTTATAACATTGTGGGAGGTCATTGTTGTCAGGAAAAAAAAACCTATACAAAAAACATATTTATGTCTGGGATATACCTGGAACATGGAACAAAAAGCCCTATCCAATGTCAATCTGTAGCACTTTGTTAGTTGATTTATTTTAGGTATTTATAGGTGATATAGATTATTTTTTTCATTTGTACATTTGATAGTCAATTTTTTAGCTCGCCTATTCCAAGAATAGGGGGAGCTAATGTTGTCACCCCGGCGTTGGCGTCAGCGTTGGCGTCCCATTTCACGTTAAAGTTTTTGAGCAAGTTTCTGTTTCGTCAATTGTTTAAGCTTAAGTCATCATAAATGTTTATGATTTTATTTTCCTAATGTGTATGGATGCTGAACGTGATAATACAACCAATTTGGGGCCCTTTAGGGGTTTTTTGAGTCTGTTAATTTGTCATATTTCCATGTTAAAGTTTTTGAGCAAGTTTCTAATTTGTCGATTGTTTAAGCATAAGTCATCATAAATGTTTATGATTTTATTTTCCTAATGTGTATTGATGCTGAACGTGATAATACAACCAATTTGGGGCCTTTTAGGGGGTTTTTGAGTCTGTTAATTTGTCATATTTCCATGTTTAAATAGTAAATACTTGAACATCAACTTCTTCTGAATAGGCGAGCTTTGCTGTTCTCCAACAGCTCTTGTTTTATTTTCCTTTTGAATCCAAAAGTGACCAATGTTGTAGTCATTTAATATGTGGATTGAATGTCCAAAATTGCTCTTAATAATAGAATATATGATACCATACCAGTGCCTTTTAATTACCAGTAAGTTGTGCGTCGGGTCTTGTTTTGTGAATATAAACTTTTTGCTAATGGACAAATGGATAGTTCCCAGAGCATTAAATATAAAGCCTTTTGATTAGCTGATCAGTAGATCTTAATTAATCTAAGTTGATGCTAACACTAAATTAGTTGATGACTGCAGAAGTCCAAAAAGAAGCCCCAAGATTCATACAGATATTAGTGTGTACTGGTATTTTAAAAACTGAAAAGCTTCAGCATAAAATGTCAGCACTGAGATTAACATGGATTTATGTGTCAAAGTACATAAAAAATGTGTGTTTCAATCTGTTCAATATGTCACAATCGAAAGCCACATTTTTGAAGATGTGTGGTGAATATTTTTAGCTAGTGTGTTAAATGCTTACACTTGTTTCAAACTTAATTTCCATGGTGACAGAAGGTAGGTATTGGTAACGGTTTCTTGATCACATCCACTACAAATGGTCAGTGTCAGATCCTTACCCCATTTGGTTCTCAAAGTCAACACTGAGGTAACCTAGTGCCATATATAAGGGTGGTCAGTGGTAAAATATTGGACACCATAACCAATACTGGGGTTTTGAGATCCCAGAACGACGTGGGTGAAGTACAATTTACCGTCAATTAGTCCCACCATCTGATGATTATGACATCATCATTTGAGTTTCGTGACGTCATTATCACAGGAAGATGGGACTAATCAACGGTAAATTGTACTTATAGCAACCTGTGGTTTTCGGATCTCATTTTTATCAGATTATACAAGGATATATCACTATTTGTGTTTTCCAGACTGACGAGAATAACCGACTTTACAAAGAATGGGTACAAAGCAAGACGGAACAAAAGAAGCGGGAAAAATTATTGGCAAAGCGACAGGAACAGGAAGCCAATGAGGGACTTATCATACGGTCTCGGGACGATTGTGACAAAGCGTTCAGGGAGTAAGTATAAACAGGCCATTATAATGTCATTTACATCATCATACGGTCTCGGGACGATTGTGACAAGGCGTTCAGGGAGTAAGTATAAACAGGCCATTATAATGTCATTTACATCATCATACGGTCTCGGGACGATTGTGACAAGGCGTTCAGGGAGTAAGTATAAACAGGACATTATAATGTCATTTACATCATCATACGGTCTCGGGACGATTGTGACAAGGCGTTCAGGGAGTAAGTATAAACAGGCCATTATAATGTCATTTACATCATCATACGGTCTCGGGTCGATTGTGACAAGGCGTTCAGGGAGTAAGTATAAACAGGCCATTATAATGTCATTTACATCATCATACGGTCTCGGGACGATTGTGACAAGGCGTTCAGGGAGTAAGTATAAACAGGCCATTATAATGTCATTTACATCATCATACGGTCTCGGGTCGATTGTGACAAGGCGTTCAGGGAGTAAGTATAAACAGGCCATTATAATGTCATTTACATCATCATACGGTCTCGGGACGATTGTGACAAGGCGTTAAGGGAATAAGTATAAACAGGCCATTATAATGTCATTTACATCATCATACGGTCTCGGGACGATTGTAACAAGGCGTTTAGGGAGTAAGTATAAACAGGCCATTATAATGTCATTTACATCATCATACGGTCTCGGGACGATTGTGACAAGGCGTTCAGGGAGTAAGTATAAACAGGCCATTATAATGTCATTTACATCATCATACGGTCTCGGGACGATTGTGACAAGGCGTTCAGGGAGTAAGTATAAACAGGACATTATAATGTCATTTACATCATCATACGGTCTCGGGACGATTGTGACAAGGCGTTCAGGGAGTAAGTATAAACAGGACATTATAATGTCATTTACATCATCATACGGTCTCAGGACGATTGTGACAAGGCGTTCAGGGAGTAAGTATAAACAGGCCATTATAATGTCATTTACATCATCATACGGTCTCGGGACGATTGTGACAAGGCGTTCAGGGAGTAAGTATAAACTTGACATTATAATGACATTGACATCATCATACGTAACTCTAGGTAGTGCTTATATATGACATCAGATGCAAGATCAGCTGGACTAAGTGTTCATAAACAAGCACTAATGCATATTTATTGGGAAGCTGTTACACAATCTTCTGTTCTTAATGTTTGATTATAATAATGTAGCAGGTTGGGGTCGATCATTGGTAGCTAAATCAGTAGCATTCATACTGTACTTCTAGTAGCATTGTTCGGAGATCTGTGGTTTGAACATGTACATGTCATTTTGAAATTGGTGTGAAATGATTTTCAGAAATAAGCCAAGTTGGTGTTATCTTCACCCACTTTGTATTTACCACTCTCTAGGAAGACTACCGTATGATGGTTATCCTGACAAAATACATCAGACTTTTTATCAACTGCTTCATGTTTAGAAAATGTCCACAAATCTGTAGGTAATGATCACAAGACCGGCGTTTAGCTGGATCTGTACACATACATGTATACACAGTAACTTATAAGCTAAATTTCTTTCTTTTTTAGCTGGCTGCGGAGGAAAAACACGGATCTGAAGAGAGCGAGAGCAGCTGAAAAACAAAAGGCAAAAATGATGCGAATCATGGCAAGAAAGGCTCGGAAAACACAGGCATTGACGAAAGCTGTTCGCCAATCAAACGCATTTCGTTATGTTGATTACTATGGTTACCGATTTTAGTAAATTCATTATTTCATAATATGTAGGGCAGTTTGTTCTGTTTATCTATGTCATGACTTAAAAAACACTGTATAGATAACTCTGTATTCATATAGTTAATTAACTAAACAAAAATAGATAGCATAAGTCCTGATAATGCTAGTTATATATGTGTTATGTTTTCAGCTATTCTCATAAACTGTCAGTGGACTTTCTTTTATGTACTGAACATTGTTATTCCTTACATAAGAGATATGATAATATCTCAAACAATTATATTTTTATTTTCAATCTAGTTTTAGCATTTTTCACCCTTCTCCTTTTGAGCTAGATTTAGATAATTGCTTCAGAATGTGTATAAACAGATATGTAGCTATACTCATTTTTCAAATCTGATGATTGATAAACAAAATTTGTGCTAATGTGCTTGTTATAGGAACAAATAGCATCTTCACTGTGCCATTGGGGATTACATGTATTCAGTGCACATGTTGTAGGTACTGAACATTTTGACTAGAATTTCAATTTTTGAAACAGTTGCCATAACACACTACTTTACTACAATTAAAATAATTCTAGAAAATAATTTCAAACAAATTGCACATGGATATAATTGGAACATTTAGAAACATACTATACAGAAATATTCCTCTAGTTGGCATCCCTTTTTTTCGACCAAAACAGAACAAAATCATCAATTAAATGACAATATGAAATGTCAGTGAAATTCAGGTGTGCTTTAATTGTTGTATTTAGTCCTGCTAACAATGTATCTTAAATTTCTTTCTTTTTTTTTTCCCTTCTTTTAACTATGTAATTAAATTGCTAAATAACAAAAAAGATTTGAGTCAGATTAAATCAATGTAAGTTTAAATCATCCAATTCTGTAGTTTTTCTCCAGTTTTTAGGTCACCTGAGACGAAGTCTCAAGTGACCTATTCTAATCGCCTTTTGTCCGTCGTCGTCCGTCGTCCGTCGTGCGTCGTGCGTCGTCCGTCGTGCGTCGTCCGTCGTGCGTCGTATGTCCGTAAACAATTTACATTTTCGACTTCTTCTCAAAAACTGTTGAAGCAATTTCAATGAAATTTTGCACAAACCTTCTAAGGCATAAGGCCAATCAAAATTGTGAATTATACGGTCCCCACCCCCCAGGGAGCTATGGGAGGGGCCAAAAGAGGTTAAATTGACTATAATTTCAAAAATCTTCTTCTCCACTCACAGATGTGATGGAATTAAATACTCTTCATAGATAGAAAGGTCATAAGGTCATTTACAAAAATTGTGAATTATATGACCCTGGGGTCTGCGGGTTTCCCCCTGGGGAGGGGGTTAAGTTTACATAGCAATATAGAAGGCGGAAAACACATTTTTGAGTATTATTTGATCAAACGCAAATCGTTATGTTGATTACTATGGTTACCGATTTTAGTAAATTCATTATTTCATAATATGTAGGGCAGTTTTTCTGTTTATCTATGTCATGACTTAAAAAACACTGTATAGATAACTCTGTATTCATATAGGTTAATTAACTAAACAAAAATAGATAGCATAGGTCCTGATAATGCTAGTTATATATGTGTTATGTTTTCAGCTATTCTCATAAACTGTCAGTGGACTTTCTTTTATGTACTGAACATTGTTATTCCTTACATAAGAGATATAATGATAATATCTCAAACAATTATATTTTTATTTTCAATCTAGTTTTAGCATTTTTCACCCTTCTCCTTTTGAGCTAGATTTAGATAATTGCTTCAGAATGTGTATAAACAGATATGTAGCTATACTCATTTTTCAAATCTGATGATTGATAAACAAAATTTGTGCTAATGTGCTTGTTATAGGAACAAATAGCATCTTCACTGTGCCATTGGGGATTACATGTATTCAGTGCACATGTTGTAGGTACTGAACATTTTGACTAGAATTTCAATTTTTGAAACAGTTGCCATAACACACTACTTTACTACAATTAAAATAATTCTAGAAAATAATTTCAAACAAATTGCACATGGATATAATTGGAACATTTAGAAACATACTATACAGAAATATTCCTCTAGTTGGCATCCCTTTTTTTCGACCAAAACAGAACAAAATCATCAATTAAATGACAATATGAAATGTCAGTGAAATTCAGGTGTGCTTTAATTGTTGTATTTAGTCCTGCTAACAATGTATCTTAAATTTCTTTCTTTTTTTTTCCCTTCTTTTAACTATGTAATTAAATTGCTAAATAACAAAAAAGATTTGAGTCAGATTAAATCAATGTAAGTTTAAATCATCCAATTCTGTAGTTTTTCTCCAGTTTTTGTTTCATTATGTTACCATGTCCTACTGAATATTTACATTTGTAAACAAAAAAGTATAATAGGAAAACTTTTGTTACTGCCAAGCTTATTATTGTCCATGTCGTTGTCAAACAATATGTGTCACCAAATAAGACTTTTAATTTTGCTTTCTAGTACGGTAATTTGATAATTTAGTTGCGATTTTAACAGAAGTAAAATCAATTTATCTTTTGTGTATGTTTTTTTTCTACATAAACAGTTTCAATAGCTCTTTTATCCTGTTTCATTTCATGTTTTGAAAGACCACCTTTAAGATCAATAGGTAATCAATGTTGATTTGATTAGAGAAGTAATTGATAAGCTGATTGAAGTGATGAATTCGATGTTTTATTTTATAAAAAAACGGTCTCATTTTAGTTTACACTTTGTTTGTGAGTGCACATGTAGATGTTGTGTGATATTAAAAAAAGGCCAAACTGGATTGTGATAAAGGCTAAAAGCTTTGTAAGAAATACTAGTCATCATTCACTTTGTCTCCCTTATAAAGCTTAATGTGTTACTTTTTATCCATATACACTTAGATTTACTTCATTGGAACTGATAATGATTTAAGGAAGATAATCGTTGATATAGGTGATATTTTTTTCTTATTTATATTTCATTTTCTCTATGCCTTTCATGACAGTAAATGCTTGGAAATAAAGATATTTCTGTAGGTATTTACTTCAAAATCACATTCCAAATTGGTATGCTTTAAACACTCGTCCATCCCCATTACTTGATCTTAAATTCCTGTACCACTCCCTCCACCACCCCCATCCCATTATGAAAAAGTTATGAGGTTGAAAATTAGACATGAATTATTTTCCAAATAAATTTTCATGTGTTTGTAAATCACAGTCATTATTTTTGAATAAAAATGTGAGTTTGGCATCCATAAAATTGATGTACATTGTCTATTCTTCGTTGCATAGAAAAATTTGATAATATTGACAGCTACGCATCTGTGATATGTTAAATGTTCTCCTGGAAACGTTTGGGTTTGAAGTTGAGTTCTATACACTTTGTCCTTTTATGTTATTTTTCTTTGTGCCTATTTATATATTTATTCATATGATAAAGAGACTGCCAATATTCATATGAAAAATTATGACATTTCATATCATGCTTGAAGTTTTCTTTTTTGTATCAAATCAAAGAGTTATCATATCAAAGAAAAAGCATCCAGGTATATTTTATTGTTATATTATAATGACTTTTCACAAAAAAAACATTGTCCAGATTCTTTTTTTTTTTTTAAATCTGTTTGTTCTTTTTTATGTAAGGGAATGAAAGAATGTATGTAAGTACCGGTTGATATGTTTACTTTAAATCCTGTTAAAAAGTTTGAACTTCAGCTAGAACTGTAAATGTATATATCACATATATGCATGTCATTTTGTGTACATGTATAAATGTACTCTTGTATTTAGACAACTTTTGAACTGATTTGTCAACATATATTTTGAATAAGTTTAATATCAAGATAATCATGCAAAAACCAAAGCACTAGTATGTATAGAAAATCTAATTGCCATTGGACCTCTATGTCATTAAGAGTTGTCTACCCTTGGTAGCAGATAAAATATTGTTACCGTATACCAATACTTTATGTGATAAATAATGTCATTTTCTCTGATATATTGGACTCTACTCTGACAAAAAAATGATTGTAGCAATCAAAACCTTCTATCAGGAGGAGGCAACTCTGTATAACAAAAAGATTTGGTTATCTACTTGGTCCCTATGCAACTTGCCATATTCATTTTCACTACCTCACAAAGCATTGCTGTTGACATACAAAGCACTTTATTAAAATCATTGACAAAAAAATATGGCTCTATAGGTACATATGCAGCCATAATGTTTTTCTAGAATGCCATACAATCCTATATTAAAGTATAAAATATAGTATGTTCAGTAATCTCTAAGTATGGTTCTGGTAGTAAAGATTTCAACATAGGTATCTTGGCATTTGATCTTTGATTTGGTCATTAAGGACCTAGGAAGTTTAAGAATGATTACCGCTTGTGATAAGATATATACTAACATTCAGTGTATGCAATATTATTATTCAAGCTTGAATATGGTCATGGTTCATGAAGTAAATCTTAAAAATGTTCATGTTCTTTTCTTATTTAAATACTTTTAATGAAAGTACTGTTTTAGTGTTTATTTCTTCATTAAAACAGTTTATTTATTCCTTAATACTTTTGAATCTGAATTTAGTGCTTTGTGGGTATCCATTTAATTGTTTGGGAGAAAAGAAAATTTAAAAAAAAATAGATGTGCCAATTGTTTTTAATCTGATTGATTGATTGTAAATGTTTGATATGATGAAATTGAAATGTAATAGTTACTTGGAAATGATAAAAAAACCTGACCTTACCTACCTGTAAAGGTATCTGTAAAGGTCATATCATGTATGTGTTAGTTACCATAGTAACAGACAGCACTGTTGGACTGCACATGTAGTCCTGAAAATACTCGGAAGCACAAAATATATATCAAACTTGTCACCAAAAAAAGTCTAAACTTTGTCTTAGTTTCAAACATAACAAATAACCTGAATTTAAAATCGGGCTTTAGTCAAAGCATGAGATTAAATGAGAAACATGTTAATAAAATATCCACCCTTTTTTAATCAAGCTTATCTGTATATATATAGGTAGATGTTACTACAAATATCAGTACTCTTGCCTTGATGAAGCTGTGATATATGATGCATGTTTGAACATTATAGGTGTTGTCTGTCTGACTGTGAAATTAATTTCCTTCTCATTGTTTTGGATTTTCAAATTATAATATTCAATGATGATATTGCAGATACCTTATGCAACTTGCAAAATCCTACTTTGTATATCCTAAAGGCTAACACATCATACTTAATTCTTACTACAGGGTATTGGATGAATTACTGGGGTAGTTCATTATGCTTTATGCAGTGCAGCTATGTCCATTGAAGGATAGGTTGGGTTTAGTGAAGAAAGGTCAGAGTTATGGTAGACTGTAGGATAACTGTAACACATATGGTATGTCTTGAATTCTTACCCAATAGTTGAGGTGTATATGAAGGAGAACCTTAATTAGTACTTGACCACTGTGGTCACTTTGTCAATACAAACATTAACTACCTAATACTTGATCGCCATGGTCACTTAGTCACTAAGAACAAAGGTGGTACTCTTTTAAATCAAAAAAAAAATTAAAAAATGCTTAAGTTTTAAAAAAGGGAATCTTATAATCATTGGATGTGTTAAAATAAAAAATTTCTGAAGATGTAGTTTGTTGATTCTAATTACCAGAAAATGTGTATGATTCATGTGATCACATGTAGTATAAGAATGCTGATGAAATTTGATATAGAGAAACATTTCACTAAAAGTAGAAATATGTTGAGCTACTTAATAAATCAGGTCCTGTTGATATATGTATACATTGAACTAGAGATATGTTTTGTATAAAAATAGGTTTAATAGATATTTGAAGCTAACATACTTGGTACCAAATATATACTTGTATTGTATTAATATTAATTTTTCATGTACGATATATGATTGTGTCTGTTGCATATGATTTTTTTACATCTTGCATGTATGTCCATTCTCCGTCCAGTCAGTATATAGAGCTAGTTTAATTGTATAATATAAAAATGTTACAGATACTGTATTGTAACACTGATGTTTTGGTTGAATTATGTTTAAGTTTCACAATTTTTCGTAATTGTGTATTTCATGCTGTAAAACTCTTTTATAATGTAGGTTTTGATATTTGAATGCCTTAACTGAGGAAATCAGTTGTAACAGAAAGATACCTCAGAATTTTCATAAAATCTTCAGACATACTATATAATGGGAAATTAGCTTTCTCTAGCTAATTACTACAGTACAGTACAGTCCTCTGTACATGTATTTGTTTTTCATTTTTAAACCAAGAAGATATATAGCAGATTCCAATCTCATAAAAAAATATTTCAAGAGAGTGTAATGAATGCTGGAGTTATTTCATGGTTTTGTATGAGACATGAACATTTTTTGGTAGTTTTCCTGCAGCAAAAATCATGGAGGTGATTAAAATGAAGACTTTCTAAGATCATGGTGTCATTGCTAGCTAGGTTCTTGCAGGCAATTTTTCAGGGAGGGGGATTTCATTATTTTTGTCTTTTTCATTTTGCAGGAAGTTCTTTTTTTTGTGATATGATTAAAAATAAACTGTGGTATATGAACATCTTTGTTTTTTATTTCCTTTTTGAATATTTTCAAAATGAATTCAATCTGATGTAGAATTGACATCTATCTGAGCAAGATGGATCAACAGGTTTACAATAATTTGATGTTGAATGGTTGCCTGTTGGATATTTTATATTCTAGCAGGACGGACAACCTCAATAGATGCTAAAGGGGGATATCTACCCTGCAGAACTGTTTTTGGAGGTGGTTTGATCTAGTTTGGTGATGTACTGGTTACCAGACCTTGAGTTGTTGATAAGAATACCACTAGGTTATCTCCCCCTGTTAAAAACTTAGAATCAAATATGACTTGAAGACAAAAATTATCACACCAAATTTTAAGGTATTTTAAAAATATCTAGAGACTGCTTGCTCTTTAAGATTGACACACTCGATCAGGATATCCTTGATCCAACATCACACAAGTATTCCCTCTAATCCCATAGTTCTAGATCCAACTAGTGTATAAGTAATTGCTGGTGGGGCACCTTGATAAATGCTTTAGAAAAATCAAGCAGAATTACATCCACTTGATCCCCTGCTACTCAAACAATATTGTTTATCTGAGGATTCTGATCTTGTGATATTGGTTCATGAGAGAGACTAATTATCCAACTGCTGCTTGTACTCTTGAAAATAGGTACAACATGGCATCTAACATCCATTCATCTGCATTCATTGTGAATTGATCTTGTGTCATCCTAGTGGGGCCCAATTCATCCACAAAGTAGCTTTGTTAATTATCTTGACTGGTACTATTGTTTGTTTACGATACTCCACCGCTGACAAATGGTATTTGTTCTCTATCAAAAACAGGAGCAGACGAATTATTATTTTTCTTCAGTTACAAAAGTTACATACTTTACACCATAATTACCACCATTGAAAAAGTTTCAGCTTCTAATTTTACTTCAAACTGAAAATATTAGAAATAATTAATTGCATCCCGAAAAAATTCCTCGGCACTATGTCCTGTATGGAATGAAGTACTGATTGTGCATGCAATAAAAGCAAAATAAATTATAATCCCCCGCCCAACGAAGTTGGCAGGGGATATACAAATGGGTTCCGTCCGTCCGTCCGTACGAATGGTTTCCGGAGCATAACTCTAAAACCGGTAGAGATATTGCCATGAAACTTCATACTCACATTGGTCTTATGGTCTAGTAGTGCCTTTTGCTATTTTTAGGTTTTCATTTTTTGCATTTTTTCCGTAAGCATGGAAACATTGCTGAAATATCATATTTTTGTACCAGGTTCGTTTCCGGAGCATAACTCTAAAACCAGAAGAGATATTTCCACGAAACTTCATAGACACATTGGTCTTATGGTCTAGTAGTGCCTTTTGCTATTTTAAGGTTTTCACTTTTTGTACTTTTTTCTGTTACCATGGAAAAATTGCTGAAAATGGCAGATTTTGATGTAAGAATCGTTTCCGGAGCACAACTCTATAACCAGCAGAGATATTTTCATGAAACTTTATAGACACATTGTTCTTATGGTCTAGTAGTGCCTTTTGCTATTTTTAAGTTTTCAATTTTTGCACTTTTTCCGTAACCATGGAAACATTGCTGAAAATATCATATTTTTGTAGCAGGTTCGTTTCCGCAGCATAACTGGAAAACCGGTTGAGATATATGCACGGAACTCCATAGGCACATTAGTCTTATGGTCTAGTAGTGTCTTTTCTATTTTAAGGTTTTCACTTTTTGTACTTTTTTTCTGTAACCATGGAAACATTGCTGAAAATGGCAGATTTTGGTGTAAGAATCGTTTCCGGAGCACAACTCTAAAACCAGCAGAGATATTTCCATGAAACTTCATAGACACATTGTTCTTATGGTCTAGTAGTGCCTTTTGCTATTTTTAGGTTTTCACCTTTTGTGCATTTTTCTGTAACCATAGAAACATTGCTGAAAATATTATATTTTTGTAGCAGGTTCATTTCCGGAGCATAACTCTAAAACCAGCAGAGATATTTCCATGAAACTTCATAGACACATTCTTTTTATGGTCTAGCAGTACCTTTTGCTATTTTTAGGTTTTCATTTTTTGCACTTTTTCCGTTACCATGGAAACATTGCTGAAAATATCATGGTAAATGGTAACTGTTACTTTGCAAAACTCCACCCATCTTTGTGTATATAGTCTAATATAAATGTCAAGGCTGTATACATGATTCAACAATTGCAGCCCCGCTCTACTTGAATTATACTCCATCTTTCTTTAGCTTAACTTCCTTTTTCCTGTTTTTTTTTCATACACATAAGTCTCCACAATCAAACTTAATTCAGCTTTGATATCTCCATTGGCGGGGGATCTGAATGACTATGTCCTTGTTTTTTATTATTTTTGTGTTAATAAGACGCATATATGCACGATTAAATGCCAATTATTGTTCAAATAATGAGTATTGTTTATGCTCTGTCGGTGGAGCATCTTTAAGGATTGCTTGCATTGACATTAAAAGTCCTCTTCGTTATTTTCTTACTCCATCAACACCATATTGACATCTATTTTGCATGGTAGGGTAGGGGCTGGGTCCTTATGTCCAAATGTGGTGCAACTTGGTCAATACCTATTCTTTTGGTCCAATTTTGAGTGTTAGAGTGTACTTTTTGACGAGTTTATTTAAATCTGATCTTACTAAGACTAATTCATTTATGGATGGGATCAATGTTATGGATGGATATTGATCTTATTTGTCTATTGTCAATTGGACTTATTTTGGAAAGTGGGATGTAGGCAAAACAATACACTAAATGTTATAATTGTAGAGTAAAATAATTGTTGATTTTTGTTAGGTAACTTACATTGTATAAGTAATCAATTTTTGATAAGACTATTCAAATCGCCTTTTTGTCTGTGGGCCGTCGTCCATCCGTAAACATTATATACTTGTTACTTGTTACCGCTATTTTGCTATAACAGATTCATGTGTAGGTTATAATCCTCTAGGACCCAAGGAGTGTCATACTAATTTTCAGACTGATCAGAAAAATAATATGGCTGCCATGCAGCCATCTTGGATTTTGGTGTTTGATGTTTGTTACTGCTATTTCTCAGAAAGTACTGAAGGGATCTGTCTCAAACTTCAGATGTATAGTTTCCCCTGTTGTCTGAAGAAAATTTCTGTAAATTTTCAATAATTTTAGCTGTGAAGTCATTAAAATCAAAGATTATATATATGGTATTATGAATTCACAAATTTTCGAATAGAAAGAAGCAAGAGCAAGTACAAAAATACAATTTTTGATTTAAAAAATGAAAAATACTAGTACCGGTGGGGTTCGAACCCACGCGGAGAGAGCTCCATTGGAACTTAAGTCCAACGCCTTAACCACTCGGCCACGGTACTTCATGTCGGAATGTGTAGCCTAAACATATAAAGAACTGGGATACATCTTGAATGACTTTGTGATTTATTTCAACGCTTGCTACTTTTCTAAGTTATATTTTTTATTACTTACTTAACTTTAATAATTTAATTTGTAAATAAGTGATTAATTTGTCACAATCTATCATAAATACAACCTATATCTTGATCCGGAAGTAGTTTTCGTATTGTAGTGACGCAACTTGGGTAAACAACCCGGTTGCCAACATGGCTGACACAGGTGTTTCCCGTGATAGAAGATTCTGACAGAAAAGGAGATTGAAGCAAAGCCATGGCCTTAACTTAATTGTGAAACGAACTATATTCCTAAACATTGTCACATGGGATGATACATGTTCTTTATATGTTGATCATTTCTAAATATTTTCTGAAAGTACATAGCAACTGATCAGAAGCACCTGTTTATATCCATCTATTTATCAACAAAAATGTGTTGTCTGTTGCCCACGACACACGGATGATCGACCATTGTCATTTCATCCATTAATTTACGGTATATTATGGGGAACGCCTGTTCTTGTATAAGAGGCCGTGGAGAGCCCAAAAAGTAAGTATTTTAAACAAAAGTTATAAAAGGAAATGATCGAAAGAATGTATAAAGATTGCCTGCTGATAAGTTGAATCAAAATTTAAAAAAAAACAGACAGGAGAGATTCCGCCAATCGACTGAAACACTGTGTATGTGTCTAGGTTTTTTTATACCAATAAATATTTAAATATAGGATTATTTAATATCTTTTTATCTAAATAAGCATATTACAGAATTAGTAAAAAAAATCACTAAGAACATGTAATTGTCTATTCTTGATAAACACAAAAAAATTATTTGCAGGAAAATTACCTTGGCCATTTTAGGAATTGATGGAGCAGGTAAAACAACTATAACCAAAGCTCTGATTGGAGGTAAGTATGATTTAAACAAATTGCACAGGATAATTTCTTGTTTCAGATTTTTTACATTGTGAATGACAATGGCTTCCGTTTATGTAAGGTTATCAGTAAACTAATTACAATGTAATTTAAAAAAAAATATTAATGAACATATTCCATGCAGAAAAAATAATAAAGAATGTTCTGGTATTTCAGAAACATTAGATGTAGCCCCAACAGTTGGCTTCAACACAGAGTCCTTAACTTTTAATAAGTTTGAGTTGACACTATATGATATTGGTGGAGGTAAAAATGTACGAAGCATTTGGACACATTACTTCAGTGAAGTCTATGGTATCATATATGTGGTGGATTCAACAGCCTCCGACAGGATGCCAGAGATTCGAGACAATCTTAAAACTCTACTTGACCACCCAAATGTATCTGGAAAGCCGCTCCTCTTGTAAGTTGAATTTTAAAAATGATTGAGTTTGATATTTTCTTGCTGATGATTAAAAATGCCACATTTTATATGTGTAAAGATTTCACATCAATGTTTTTAACTCAAAGGTACTTGTTATAGCAATAGATAAAATGGTTTAATGGTCATATTTCACTTTAAAAAAATATCTCCCTTATGGACAGTGTGAAGGTATTGATGTAAGGGAGACAACCTCATACATAGGTTACCCTATATAAAATTATAAGACCATTGGGATTCTTTGTAAATATAAATAAACTATTTCTTACAATGGCTACTATGTAGATATAAATAAGAAATGTATTCAAATGCTATAAAATGTATAACTATCTTGCAGTCATACATTTTACACTGCCACTTGCCGTAAGGTTAATTGCGCTCCATTGTGCTGTTGAATATTTGTCTAATTTCATTGTCCCCTATTACTGTTCGCATCATATTATGTAACCATGTTTGTTTTGTGTGTCTTGATAAAGGGGCAGATCACCATGAAAATTTGACAATTTGTTTTATCGGTTGGAATTACTTCTTTGTCTCATATTTACCATTTGAAGTAATTCCTATCCTACAGAAATACGTTTGATGAGATCCCGCGTCATCTGGAAAATCCTGTTGATATTACTTCTTTGACCCTTATCTTGCAGTCATAGTGACTCCTATTTGATCTTTAATGTATTTGTAGAAGTTCAAATCTGTTTTATTTGTTTCAAGCAATGAAGCACTTAGTATATGTATCATTTAAAAGGACTTCTTCAACCAAAGCTTACTTGGTAACCACTGAAAATTAATGGTCATTAGATTAATTGAATAATTATGGTAAACCTTGTTTCATGTTAACAGATTGGCTAACAAAACTGACCTTGAGAATGCCATGGAGTCTATAGATGTATGTGATAAGATTCACCTGGAAGATCAAGTCAACAAACACAAGTGTCCCTCCAGGATTGTAAGTAAAATACAGATCTAGAAAAGAATGGACATGCTACAGTATATAAACAATCTGTATATCCAATTCATTAACAATAATTCTCAAACAAAAACATTGTTAGTTTTAACTTTGTCTTTATGTTGAGTTGCCCCCATTTCAGTCTAATATCTCAATACATTGATTGAATGATTAGTATATTAGCAATAAGTCAAACAAATACCCCACTCCACGATGCAGTATAATAATCATTTTACTTACTACGCAGTGATACTGCCCTTGAAAATGTATCAGTAATCTTATTGTCTATCTTGTAACATTAATCACTGATTGCTTTTCACAGGAATCCACATCTGCAGTAAAAGGCACAGGTAAAAAAAGTGACCCCAGTCTGAAGGAGGGGTTGAAGTGGTTGTGTGGTATTATTGAACACAACTGGGACCGATACTCGGAACGAGTGAACCATGACATGGAGGTGCAGCGTGCACGAGACGAAGAGGAGAAGGCTCTTCGTCGTGAACGTGTCCGCAAAATAAGGGAAGAGAGGTACTGATACCAAATTCATGCTATTTCTATTGCCTTTGACACCCTCTCTAGGTCTAAGACTGAAATAAGTTTATTGCGATTCTTTAGAAATTAATGAGTTAATTATTCAATAAGAAATACACCAAAATACAATACAGACTATTATTGATATAGGTTTTCCTTTGTCAGATCCTTAATCCTTTTTAAACAAAACTTTTTAATTATTATCAAAAAGCTTAAAATATTTTTGGTATGGAAAATGCCAATAAAACATTTTGGATAGGGATGTTTTGGGTTGGTAAATAGAAAAGGGGAAACAAACAATGTTTTATTTTATGCCTTGTATACAAAGCATGTGAATTAGAATATTTCAATCATACATTTTATCACTTTCTCTGTTTACAATTGTCTGTATGATGTGTTTCCAAAATCTTTTTTTCTGAAGATATATTAAACCGATCTGTATAGTACATAAAAGTTTAGCACCAAAGTTATAGGAGACCTCATTTATGAACAATTTTACCTTACAATATAAAATGACCGATTCATACAATTGTGGATTGAATGTTATTTAGTGATTAATGTGTTTATTTAATTGATTGTAATTAGAGAGAAAGCAGAGAAAGCAGAAAGAAAAAGGCTTGGAATAGAAGAACCCGTGGATGATGAAGACGATGATTTTGATACAGGCGATCCATTCAAACGAGTTGATCCTCACAAACTCAAAGCCAAGGTGAGTTTGGTGATGGAGGTTGTGATTACATGTCCTACAGTAAAACAGCATGTCTGGCGTGGATGTTACATAACTGTGTCCTGTAGATACTAAATAGTCTGATGGTAGTATCGATACTAAATCTTATTTAGTTATTGTATGAGAGATTGAATTGGTGGATGATATAGAGAGGTTCACTGAAAATCAAAATGGCTAGTAAATATGAAATTTTGACTTAAAACAAAAATTTATTACATGTATGTTGAATCAATATTACTACATGTATATATAGTATAGGTGTGTATAGAAGATTTTTCATGGGTCACACAAGGGAAAGACACCATTTTAAATAAGAAACATCTGTAGAAACAATAAAAGTGATTCAATGTAGTACATGTAATTTGTTTGAAATGTTTTAAAGTATGCCTATATTTACTTCCATTCTGGGATAAATTGTGTATTGTAAATAAATAGAGAAATTAATCACAGATTTGGATTGATGTCCTTCACATCTTGGAAAAACAACTCTTGCACAGTCATTTATAATAATTTGTTGTCATGGAATTCTGACTATTGGATTATTTTTAGTTCAAACTAGAAAATTGAAATTAAATGGAATTTATAATATTTGATTTTAATACAATGATTTACCAATTTTCAGCCAAGGATATAAATGGTAAAGCACTGTGTGGGAGTTGTGCCATTATATACAACATTGTTTACTATAGAAACAAGCTAGGCCTTGTATATTACAAAGTAGTTCAACGCTTGAACACGCTATTGGATTCTCCAATTCAAAAGCTGGAACAGTGCATTATGAAATCAGAGGGATGAATGGGTTAAGCTTAATTAACTGAGAAAAATGAATACATGTATATTATTATATGACAGTACTAAAAGTTATTGCAATTATTGAATTAATGAAAAAAAAATTTTAAATTCTATGGAATCCAAAGGATAAATTTCCATGCTGAATATTAGCAATTTCTATTTGGCAATTTTGAATATGACAATTGAAAACGCATTTTCTACTTTAACATTAATGAAATAATTCCCTTTTTGAAAGGCCTGGCTTGGGAAATTATATTTTGTTTTGAGTTGAATGATTTTACTAATGAAGAAAATCTACTGTGGTGGTGTCATTAACAATGCTATTAATGAAGCCTACGAAGCATAGACCAATCAACTGTAGATATTCTACCACATGTTTCAATCATTTGTTGATGACACTGTTAGTCTGTGTTGAAGTTTTTAACTGTGTTTCTTATAACTACTATTGAGTTGTGTGCTACACTTGATTCAGTACCATACTTTACTTTAGCCACAATCCCTTCCTGTTTTTTGAATTCATTAAGAATGAGCTCATCACTTTCTCAATTATGATTTTTTTTTCAAATTGAATAAAGTCTTAAGAAATGATTTGCTTGAAAACAAGCAAAAAAGTTAGGTTTCATGTTTAGTTTAAATACCTTAGTTTTCAAATGTTTTACATATTAATATAGTGCACATACACTTCAATTCTTTATGATGCTTTAAAAACTCCATGAATCAAATTGCATACATTTTTTTACAACTATTAGAGTCTTAAGATACAAGTTGTTTCCCCCCTGGTGGTAGACTATTAAAGGTGACAAATATAGAAACCTGAAACCATATATTCACTGGAAAAATATATATCATTAAAAAGTCAATAATTTTTTACTATAGTCAAAACTTGACCTTTTACAGCAAGATATATACCTGAACATGACTGGTTTCAGGCTAAACAGGACTTTGGATGGCAAGGTATCTACATAAACATGGCCAGATGTAGTTCAAATTTGGCCTTTAGTAGCTGAGGTTGGACTCCATAGTAGCATGTGGAGACAGGATATTGATTTCTCCCATACTTCACAGGGATATCCCGTGGTTGCTAGGGAAAAGATATCTCTATCTTACACAGTGGGGTTTAAGACAGCTCACACGCGCCAGACAATAACGTGACGTCATCAATACATGCGGCGTAACTGCGGCGCGCATTGTAGATGACGTCAACAATTTTTACGCATAACGAAGTTCTTGCGATCATGGCGTGATGAAAAAGCTGGAAACCAAGTGGAATTTCATCATTTTTTCTTCTAAGTATAGGAGAAAAAGAATCTTACATGGGTCTGTAAAGTGGACAGGGATATCTCAACCCGAGTGAAAGATTTTGGCCGTCAACCCTCGGCAAGCCTCGGGTTGACCGGCCAAAATCTTTCACTCGGGTTGAGATATCCCTGTCCACTTCACAGACCCATGTAAGATTCTATTAGTGTTGGTATTGCTAGCTTGTCTAGACACCAATGGATATGGCACAAAAATGTGTAAAAACGCATATTTTAAAGACTACTCATGAATTACATTGAAATTTGTCTTCTTTGTTATCAAAGACTTCATATTCGGTTTGCCAACATTAAACCAATGTACATTAATGGTTCTATTTTATGGAAAATAGTCTGATAATTAGTATGAAATTGTTTCTTAGACTAAATGGAAAAAAAAATGAAAATCAATGATATATTGCTCTTGTTGTAATCATAATGTAGAATACTATTACTGTATCAATATTATAGATATAAATCGTAAAACACTAATTTAAGCCTGTGAGTAATTTACATATTGTTTCTGTTGTAGAAACGATCTGCAGAGTTGAAGGGAAACTCTCTTGATTTAGCCCCAATAGATGGATTAGAGGAATTTCATAAAGATACTGGAAAAGGAAGACGATCAAGGAAAAAGGAGCCAAGTGAAAAGGACGACGATTCTGATGATGTTGATTCTGATGATTTAACTGTCAGACGATCCTACCGCTCGCCAAGACACTTTGGTTTGTCCAACGGCGCCGCTGTAGATAGTAGTTACGACAAGTATAGTGAAAAAAGAAATAGGTTGAAACAAACTCATTTAGGCTCGCAAATGGATGATGAAAATGGAGACAGTGATATAGATATACATCCTCGTGGTCACAAACTCACACCAAGGTTACCTCCCCTTCAACGACCTCTCGGAGCAAAGTTCATGGATGAAACAATAGGAAATTCCAAGAAAAAGAAATCTAAGAAGAAGAAACTTCGGGCTGTAGAGGAGATAGAGGATGAAACTGAGGATCATTACAAAAAATCAATTGGCTCATTGTCGAAAATTAGTTTCTCATCTAGAGGTAATAGTTTTAAGGACGAGGATGATGATGAAGAAGAGAATGATGCTGGTAGTTTGCGTGCTAAAAGGACTTATGGAAGCAGGCAAATTGTCGCTGGCTATGACAATTTAACATTTTCGCAACATGATAGACATGAAGATTCTTCAAACGGTAAAATTAAAAGTTCAAGAGATGAAAACCATGATGATTCACTTTATAATAATGGTGCAGACTCAAGATTTGGTAAGCGAGACAACCTCTACGGCAATTACAGGGGACTAGGATCTAGGTTTGGGGAGGACTCAACTGGTGCCCCACTCAGATCAAGGTTTGGTGCACATGATTCTCTCTACAATGGTAATTATAGAAATGGTGATTTGGCCACAGATTCAGATGCATCAGTTCCACAGAAGAAGAAAGGAAAAAAGAAGGGAAAGAACAAAAACTCCCAGGAATTTACGAGGACTGTTGTTGACCCAGACGAAACCAATGAAAGTGATGAGAGGGAGAAAGTGGTACCAAAACGTGGATTATATAATGTGTCTTCCTTGGATGGGGGAGGTATGTGTTACTATAAATAATAGCTGTAGAGATAAGTAGGCACTACAGAAATATAAGACAGGAGTTATCAGAATATTATGAGGTTAGCTATTATTACAATATAAGATACTTTACTCAAAAAGCATGCCGTAAGCATATTCAAGAAAACTAGTCATCAAACCCTTTTTACCTAACAATTCATACTTTAATTCCAAACGAGACATGCATCCTCTGCCTCTTCTTGACTTGATATCACATTATGTATAGTTTCTATAATACATTGATTGGCGGTTCGATATCTGTGACTTCTGTCATGTTTGAGGATGTTTAATCATATCACTTCCCTTACATTGTAGAACTTGATTCTTAGTCATTTGGTAAAACGAAAGATAAAACTGCTAATGAAAATATTTATTAATAAGGTGATTTTTTTTGACAGATGATGAAAATAGCACACCTGTTCGCCGTCTGAAAAAGAAGCAGCCCTATACAGTAAGGAAGAACAAAACATTCCCTTCAGACCAATCTGATGAAGACGTTCCAGATACCAAAAAGCGTGATTTCTCTTGGACAATGTCCCCGAAAAGGACAAAAGCTGATGAGGGATCGAGTTGTAAGTTTAACATAATGCTCTATATCTGGTTGCATGACAAAGGTCTTTGATCAAGGTTAAATGGCCAAAGGTCAGGTCAAGGCCATTTTATAAATGACTATGAATTCTTTTTTACAATAGTATTGCGAAGATGACCTAATTTAGGAATTGCTATCTACCCGGTATAATGAATTTGTTCCGGTTAAAAACTTAAGTTATCTCCCCTTACATTTCCATCATCATAACTATTGTGTATACATGAACAGAATATTAGGGTGTTAGCTATGCCTGATGTGAATCCTATGGAATTGATTAATATCTTCTCTATACAAAATATGCTGAATTTTATACTCAAAGTTTACCTGTCTTAATCACTTTAACATTGTAATTATACAATATGTAAAAGAAAACTCCTTTCACTTGCTTTTTGTACTGTTTGTTAGCTCCTGTGCACATCTCCAGGACAAACTGGGGTCTAGCCGAGGACTTGTCCGATGATGTTTCCGAGAGTCCTTCAGATGACGACAGGACCTACAATAAATTCAGGATGATGAGACGCTCCAAACCAAACATGGATGATGAAGATGACATCGTGTATTAAAGTTGTTGTAAACTATTCTTGAAACCAGAAATTTCAAAAAACTAGATACTAATATTATAAGTGATGCCATCATTTTGAAATCATGCTGGACATAGGTCTTTGTTTGCTAATCGATTTTTGAATCATAGGCTGGATTTCAATAATTAAAATCATAGCAGATTGTCATGTAAATGGATTTAAGTCAGTGAGTGAAGCTTAGATACATAAGACTTACCGGTAGGCATGTGGTGAATTAATTAAAGATCTAAGCTTGAGTCTCGTATTAGATTAATGGGTTTGTAAACACTGAATAGAGTTTGAGATTATTCTGCTTAATCTGTGAAAGAGATTTTGAGAGTAAGAATAGAATGATTTTAGTAATATGATGTATCAATGTTGAGGAAAAATAATGTATTATAGAATTGTACCACATGTTTGATAGAATGTCAGTTATCACAAAATACTACAGGTATAAAGAGTTGAAATCCCTCATTCCAGGCAGTAGCTGTATATATGAGAGATGTGCATATTGATGCTATACAAGTTTGTCCAAGTCAATACTCAGATCATTTCAGAGTAAGGTTTTAGCTTAGGAACAGTTTGTTAGTAAGATTGTAGAAGAGTGCTTGATTTTTTTTGTCTAGATCATCCAAACTATTTTTGTGATGATATTGAGAATTTTGTGTTGCCAATTGTAAGATTTGAATGAGATTGTTTTCTTGGTTTTTCCTGGTGTGTTTCTTTCAGTCTTAACATTCATCCTTGAATTAGAAAAACAAGACTGAAAAAATACTTCCTTGAAACTAATATTGTGCCAAGTTAAAGTTTTTGATTATTAGGTTCAGGCATAATTTATAAGTTATAGACCAAAAAGTAAAATTTACACAATCACACTGAGACCTGAGTTAATTAGATGGCTTAGCCTAATCTTTGTATCTGAGACACATCAACTTGACCAACGCCAGTGGGTTTAGGAGAAAACCAATCATAAATATATGTAAAAAGGTGAAGAACAGACAGAGAGATGGAAATTAAAAAGAGAGATACTAACAATAACAAGTTCCTTAGTGACCACCTCTGATGGCTGTGTGGTTCACGTGTTTGGCATAATACCGATAGCCCTTCTTATTGGAATCCCACGTGGGGCACTTGCCATATACTGACAAAAGGTGGTGATTTTACTCTAGGTACTCCAGCTTTCCATCACCTCCTAAACCTTGCACACCCTAAAATGATCCTTGCTGTTAATAGAACCACAAACAAACAAATTAATTCAAGATGCCCCAGATGGCCATACTTGGTTCGAACTTTGATCAATATCTCAACTAAATTGAAGCATAATGATTAAATGCAGTCAAGAATTGCTCCATAAACTAATTTACCAGTATTTTATATCATAGGTTGTGGAAATGAACTTTTTAATTATCTTTTTAAAATCTATAACTTTTCTAAATACCATAGATAAGAAAAATGAAGGTTGACAAGAGTGTTATTGTCCATTGTCTGAAAGGTAGTCATATACTTTAGTACATATTACATTTGTACTCCCTTAGTGGCAATTAAGTAATTTCATTTTGTACTGAGAAGTGCATTGTGCATCATTGTTTTTTGTTATGCTCATTTGTTTAGTTGGTTTTTTTAACATAAATAAACATGGTCCTATTATGTCTTTGGAACAGGTGCCAATTTTAATCCTCTTTATTTCTGCTGTATGTAAAGTCAGTGTATTTCTACAATACAGGTGCCAAATCTCACGCAATTACGTACCACGAGGACACAGTGTATGTATATTATATTGTAGATCTATGTGGCTATGTTTCCTATTTAAGATTTCTTTGTATATCATTTAAGCAAGAGAAATATACATGTATTTACAGTTATAGAATTTTTGTGTGCAAAATATATATCTGGTATCAATTTATATTTATATCATGAAAAGCTTGTTCCAGTATTTGCTGTGAATCCATCCATTACTTTGACACTTTTAATGAAAAACACATTTCCAAACGTAATTCTGCTGCTTTTTGTAGAGATCATTGTCACAAACAAATACAGTAGATTTTGACATGTACATGTGGTATGTACAATTATTTAGATCAATGGCTAATTTGCCTATACTGTTGTCTATAAATAGTAAGCTAGTGTCTTTGAGTGAACAATTATCTTACTGTAAACAGGGAAATTTATGCTAATTACGCGAAGTTCATTCGATCGTGAAAATTTACCCCATGCGTAAAATTTTGTAAACTTTACAATAAAATTTAATCATGAAGGCGGATTAGTAACACCTTCCGATTTATTCTACAGGTATTTTTAATCAAACCCTTATTTAATGACATATAGGAACAAATTTTAACTTTGAAAAAAGGATTTATCCATTTGGAGTGTAAGTGTTTATAAAACAATTGTTTTTGTTAGCTAGAGTTAATCTCGGCCGTTATACGATGACTTGCATTGGCAAATAAACAAGATATATACGGATATTATCTTGAAACTTTTTGAACAAAAGACTGATAATTACACCTTCCCCATCAATCATAAATCTTATACATGCAATTAGACCTGCAGTCAGTTCTTCACGGGTCGCTGCATGGTAGGTATGTGTATAAACATGGGATGAATTGGTCAGAAAATTTGCTTTAATTATTGGTAGCCTGAACTCTATGATATAATGATATGTATTCAGATTTTCATACATTCATACAGTCCACAGTCTGTAAGAATCTAAGGCCATACAGGAATCAAGAGAGGAAACTAACGTTTTCTTATAATTTACGCGAATATCATTAGATTGTGAAAATAACCCCGTTGCATATAGTTACTGACGGAAATCTCAAAAATAACCACCCACTTTTACAGTATAATTATTTTTATGCACACAGTATATAATAAAAAAAACAAATCTGGATGTTTAGTCACACAATTGACAACAAAATTGACTATGAAATAATGATCTTTGTTTATGTTTATGTTAATTCTGCCGTAACGTTAATCTAAAGTTACAGTTGGTCAGAAGACCTGGAAGGTCTTTTTATCAGTTAACAAATTATCATACATTTAACGAAGATTTACAGTATATATACTGTAGTTGATCTGAAACTAATGCTGCCAATTGTTGTTTGTGTGACGTTTTCATTCTTTCCTTATTGTAGTTTTAGTGCTGATATCAATATTAAGTATAATGGTAATTGTATTTTCTCTGTGTTTGTGAAATATTTGTTAGTCTGTTTGTTGAAATATCCCTATGGACTTTTAAGTCTCTTGAGATTCTACCGTTTTAACCCTTAACATTTCATGTTTTACGTTATTGCAGTTATAACCAAAATTTTTAGTTGAATTTGTGCAATGTTGCATTATTAATTACGTATTATTCATAAATATTATTAAGTAAAGTACATGTAGTCAAATATTGTTTTATGAAAAGAAGTTTCTAATTACGTTTATATGTGTTGTTTATTTAGCGTTTCACAGCATTGTGTCTGAAAATCAGAAACAGAATCAAAATGAGTGTTATGTAATGTTGAATTGTATGAGATACAAGAGTGACAAACTGTTTTAAACTTATCTCTGTACTTTGCTTTTAATGATGCAGGAGTACAGTACCTTTAACTGTGGAACGAAGGTGAATCGTTTATCCAACATTATTGCTTCCTTAGTCTTCTGATATACTCATGATCTGATAGTTTCACTGTTCCATCAGCTGTTATGGTATTGTGGTGTTGTCGACTGTTTGGTGTTACATTGTCTTGACTTCACAAAAAACAAGTTGATTATTGTGTTCTTATTACTCAGGAAATTGAGATGGTTTTTTTTAGGAATGGGAGTTTTTTCCAATCATTTTAATTTGATTGATTGTCACTAAGTCTCGCTATGCTGCATACTGTACATTTCTATGGGTTCTGGTGTACGTTAAGCCCAGACACTAAGCATGTCACATGATTTCCATTCATGTTAATGGTGGGGAGAGCATGTCACATGATTTCCATTCATGTTTATTGTGGGGAGAACGTGTCACATGATTTCCATTCATGTTTATGGTGGGGAGAACATGTCACATGACTTCCATTCATGTTTGTTGTGGGGAGAACGTGTCACATGATTTCCATTCATGTTTGTGGTGGGGGGAGCCTGTCACATGATTTCCATTCATGTTTATGGTGGGGAGAGCATGTCATGTGATTTCCATTCATGTTTGTTGTGGGGAGAGGACACACACATGTCCATCCTATCCTTCAGTCTGTTTGGAGCTCGTATGGAGATGACATTTTAAATGTCTTACAGGTATTTCTAGTATTACCCGGTAGATTATGTTCTTAATGCTTGTATAATCAGTCATACCTTACGATACAGTGACATTAATTCTAGACAAGAAGCCTTTCATTGTGGGATGGGTATACAAGATTGTACCAGATTACTATGAACTCCCTTTTATACACTTTGCAAAATATTTTTAAATGTTCATTCAATTTACATTTATACCTACTTGGCATGCATATTTATCTACAGAACATGATAAATTGTAATATATATTATTGCAATGTTTTTTAAATTCACTTCATAAAGTTGATCATTGTAGATCATTGCTTTGAACAGATCAATATCTATGACATTTTGTGATGTAAAAAAAATTTTGCTCGTGTAATAAGTTAGCATATTTGTCGTTCATTTGTAATGCTGAGTATAACAGACTTAAACTTCATAAATGATGAAAGACTCAGGCGCGTGTAATGTATGAAATTCACTGAAAAATTAAATCATTGTCCTATCATCAAAGGGAGTATATTTTTAAATCCCTTAGGATTTTGTGCTATAAAAAGATTTGCAATTAATTATCAGCAGAAATATTACATTTGTAATTGATATTGTGTAGGGAATGTGTGCCTATAAACTAAAGGTGATGTCATGTTATTATGATTGTGTATAATTATATTTCATGTTTATATTAATTTATTGTTTAAATCCGTCCAAATTATGTAGTGGCTACCTATTATACTTCAGGGTATATCAATTTATTCTGACATATATATTCCTAACTATATATTGCAGCTTATATAGAATGCAGATCTACCCTTGGTCAATACTTATCTATCAGAGTTACTTCCCTTCTTTTCACTCAGGAGTCTAACTTGACTTGCCCTCGTCTACTTCTGGAATATCTTCTGTCTATGAGGTGAAGACTTCTCATAGTAGAAGAGTGCAAATCCATTTGGCCTAAGTACTTAAAGAGGGCTATGAAGGAAAGTTACTGTGGTAGAATCACATTCATGATGTAGAGTTATCTACCCTTGTTAAGAACACAAAGTTATCTGCCCTTGTATATGAATGATTCTGTCATTTGGTTTTGGAGTGTAACATTATCAATGTAGGGGAAATCAACACAATCTAATGGTGAAACAGTTAATATTGTGTCTCACTAGCAGATAGCTTTGTATTTTGATACAAGTTATTAGAAGGCTATGTACTTGGCAACCTTCCACCTACATGAATATGCTATTTAGTAGTAAATAGTCAATTTCTGCATCTTTGTTTTTTTGTAAATTTCAGTAGAAACAGGTAGTTAAGTATATAAATCATCTTAATTATACATTGTATTCAACAAAATTATCAGTTTAATAATGCATGTAGTCTTCAATTAACTACCCTTTGCTCATACATATGGTAACGTCCATAGCTAGGGACCTGGACAATTCAGAAAGAATCCTCTGGTCGAAACACTTGGTCATGATACAGAGTTATCTACCCTGGAAGGAGATAAAATTATCTGCCTTTGTGAACAGATGCTGATAATGATTCTGTTGTTTTTGGAGATTTTTTATGGTCCCAGTGTTTTACACGAAAAAGCATAAAATTTAAGTGGTTAAACATTTTTTGTGAATTAATTTTGTTTAAATTGTATTGTCTTTTTTACGCCAAACAAAGTAAAGCAAGAAATATTACTCTTGAGTTTATAAAACAATCTTAAAAAAATATAATATAAAATGTATGGAGATAAAATATCAACTGATGAATTTTTTATTTTTAAATTGTGATAATGCCTTGAAATATGATACAGATTTTTTATTGTTTTGTACATAAATCAGGTGTTTCCGTCTAACCTAATTCCTACAGATCAGGAGCATTCCTATGACAATAAAATAATTATCTTGTACCATCATGTATTCTTGTTTATCAGAATAAACAACCACAACAATCGGCAGCTTCATATTTTTCGTTAAGCTTACCTTTTCATTGGGTTAATATGGTAAATCAAGTATCCGAAATTCCCAACTCCTCTGATTTACAGATGACTCAATGGTTGATGTGCCCTGGAAATAACAACAACTAGAATACCTACTGATGACTTAGCAGAAAACACAAGGCTGTAAAGTCAACTAGAATACCTACTGATGACTTAGCAGAAAATACAAGGCTGTAAAGTCAACTAGAATACCTACTGATGACTTAGCAGAAAATACAAGGCTGTAAAGTCAACTAGAATACCTACTGATGACTTAGCAGAAAATACATGACTGTAAAGTCAACTAGAATACATACTGATGACTTAGCAGAAAACATCAACTAGAATACCTACTGATGACTTAGCAGAAAATACAAGACTGTAAAGTCAACTAGAATACCTACTGATGACTTAGCAGAAAATACAAGACTGTAAAGTCAACTAGAATACCTACTGATGACTTAGCAGAAAATACAAGACTGTAAAGTCAACTAGAATACCTACTGATGACTTAGCAGAAAATACAAGACTGTAAAGTCAACTAGAATACCTACTGATGACTTAGCAGAAAATACAAGACTGTAAAGTTAACTAGAATACCTACTGATGACTTAGCAGAAAATATAAGACTGTAAAGTCAACTAGAATACCTACTGATGACTAAGCAGAAAATACAAGGCTGTAAAGTCAACTAGAATACCTACTGATGACTTAGCAGACATTACAAGACTGTAAAGTCAACTAGAATACCTACTGATGACTAAGCAGAAAATACAAGGCTGTAAAGTCAACTAGAATACCTACTGATGACTTAGCAGACATTACAAGACTAAGCAGAAAATACAAGATACAAGCTGTAAAGTCAACTAGAATACCTACTGATGACTTAGCAGAAAATACAAGACTGTAAAGTCAACTAGAATACCTACTGATGACTTAGCAGAAAATACAAGACTGTAAAGTCAACTAGAATACCTACTGATGACTTAGCAGAAAATACAAGGCTGTAAAGTCAACTAGAATACCTACTGATGACTTAGCAGAAAATACAAGACTGTAAAGTCAACTAGAATACCTACTGATGACTTAGCAGAAAATACAAGACTGTAAAGTCAACTAGAATACCTACTGATGACTTAGCAGAAAATACAAGACTGTAAAGTCAACTAGAATACCTACTGATGACTTAGCAGAAAATACAAGCTGTAAAGTCAACTAGAATCACCTACTGATACTAAGCAGAAAATACAACTAGTACAACGTGCAGCTAAGAATACCTACTGATGACTTAGCAGAAAATACAAGTCTGAATAAAGTCAACTAGAATATATCTACTGATGACTTAGCAGAAAATACAAGACTGTAAAGTCAACTAGAATACCTACTGATGACTTAGCAGAAAATACAAGGCTGTAAAGTCAACTAGAATACCTACTGATGACTTAGCAGAAAATACAAGGCTGTAAAGTCAACTAGAATACCTACTGATGACTTAGCAGAAAATACAAGACTGTAAAGTCAACTAGAATACCTACTGATGACTTAGCAGAAAATACAAGACTGTAAAGTCAACTAGAATACCTACTGATGACTTAGCAGAAAATACAAGACTGTAAAGTCAACTAGAATACCTACTGATGACTTAGCAGAAAATACAAGACTGTAAAGTCAACTAGAATACCTACTGATGACTTAGCAGAAAATACAAGACTGTAAAGTCAACTAGAATACCTACTGATGACTTAGCAGAAAATACAAGACTGTAAAGTCAACTAGAATACCTACTGATGACTTAGCAGAAAATACAAGGCTGTAAAGTCAACTAGAATACCTACTGATGACTTAGCAGAAAATACAAGACTGTAAAGTCAACTAGAATACCTACTGATGACTTAGCAGAAAATACAAGGCTGTAAAGTCAACTAGAATACCTACTGATGACTTAGCAGAAAATACAAGGCTGTAAAGTCAACTAGAATACCTACTGATGACTTAGCAGAAAATACAAGACTGTAAAGTCAACTAGAATACCTACTGATGACTTAGCAGAAAATACAAGGCTGCAAAGTCAACTAGAATACCTACTGATGACTTAGCAGACATTACAAGACTGTAAAGTCAACTAGAATACCTACTGATGACTTAGCAGAAAATACAAGACTGTAAAGTCAACTAGAATACCTACTGATGACTTAGCAGAAAATACAAGGCTGTAAAGTCAACTAGAATACCTACTGATGACTTAGCAGAAAATACAAGGCTGTAAAGTCAACTAGAATACCTACTGATGACTTAGCAGAAAATACAAGACTGTAAAGTCAACTAGAATACCTACTGATGACTTAGCAGAAAATACAAGGCTGTAAAGTCAACTAGAATACCTACTGATGACTTAGCAGAAAATACAAGACTGTAAAGTCAACTAGAATACCTACTGATGACTTAGCAGAAAATACAAGGCTGTAAAGTCAACTAGAATACCTACTGATGACTTAGCAGAAAATACAAGGCTGTAAAGTCAACTAGAATACCTACTGATGACTTAGCAGAAAATACAAGGCTGTAAAGTCAACTAGAATACCTACTGATGACTTAGCAGAAAATACAAGGCTGTAAAGTCAACTAGAATACCTACTGATGACTTAGCAGAAAATACAAGACTGTAAAGTCAACTAGAATACCTACTGATGACTTAGCAGAAAATACAAGGCTGTAAAGTCAACTAGAATACCTACTGATGACTTAGCAGAAAATACAAGGCTGTAAAGTCAACTAGAATACCTACTGATGACTTAGCAGAAAATACAAGACTGTAAAGTCAACTAGAATACCTACTGATGACTTAGCAGAAAATACAAGCTGTAAAGTCAACTAGAATACCTACTGATGACTTAGCAGAAAATACAAGGCTGTAAAGTCAACTAGAATACCTACTGATGACTTAGCAGAAAATACAAGGCTGTAAAGTCAACTAGAATACCTACTGATGACTTAGCAGAAAATACAAGACTGTAAAGTCAACTAGAATACCTACTGATGACTTAGCAGAAAATACAAGGCTGTAAAGTCAACTAGAATACCTACTGATGACTTAGCAGAAAATACAAGGCTGTAAAGTCAACTAGAATACCTACTGATGACTTAGCAGACATTACAAGACTGTAAAGTCAACTAGAATACCTACTGATGACTAAGCAGAAAATACAAGGCTGTAAAGTCAACTAGAATACCTACTGATGACTTAGCAGAAAATACAAGACTGTAAAGTCAACTAGAATACCTACTGATGACTTAGCAGAAAATACAAGGCTGTAAAGTCAACTAGAATACCTACTGATGATGACTTAGCAGAAAATACAAGACTGTAAAGTCAACTAGAATACCTACTGATGACTTAGCAGAAAATACAAGACTGTAAAGTCAACTAGAATACCTACTGATGACTTAGCAGAAAATACAAGACTGTAAAGTCAACTAGAATACCTACTGATGACTTAGCAGAAAATACAAGGCTGTAAAGTCAACTAGAATACCTACTGATGACTTAGCAGAAATTACAAGGCTGTAAAGTCAACTAGAATACCTACTGATGACTTAGCAGAAAATACAAGGCTGTAAAGTCAACTAGAATACCTACTGATGACTTAGCAGAAAATACAAGACTGTAAAGTCAACTAGAATACCTACTGATGACTTAGCAGAAAATACAAGACTGTAAAGTCAACTAGAATACCTACTGATGACTAGCAGAATACAAGACTGTAAAGTCAACTAGAATACCTACTGATGACTTAGCAGAAAATACAAGACTGTAAAGTCAACTAGAATACCTACTGATGACTTAGCAGAAAATACAAGGCTGTAAAGTCAACTAGAATACCTACTGATGACTTAGCAGAAAATACAAGGCTGTAAAGTCAACTAGAATACCTACTGATGACTTAGCAGAAAATACAAGGCTGTAAAGTCAACTAGAATACCTACTGATGACTTAGCAGAAAATACAAGGCTGTAAAGTCAACTAGAATACCTACTGATGACTTAGCAGAAAATACAAGGCTGTAAAGTCAACTAGAATACCTACTGATGACTTAGCAGAAAATACAAGGCTGTAAAGTCAACTAGAATACCTACTGATGACTTAGCAGAAAATACAAGACTGTAAAGTCAACTAGAATACCTACTGATGACTTAGCAGAAATTACAAGACTGTAAAGTCAACTAGAATACCTACTGATGACTTAGCAGAAAATACAAGGCTGTAAAGTCAACTAGAATACCTACTGATGACTTAGCAGAAAATACAAGGCTGTAAAGTCAACTAGAATACCTACTGATGACTTAGCAGAGAAAATACAAGGCTGTAAAGTCAACTAGAATACCTACTGATGACTTAGCAGAAAATACAAGGCTGTAAAGTCAACTAGAATACCTACTGATGACTTAGCAGAAAATACAAGGCTGTAAAGTCAACTAGAATACCTACTGATGACTTAGCAGAAAATACAAGGCTGTAAAGTCAACTAGAATACCTACTGATGACTTAGCAGAAAATACAAGGCTGTAAAGTCAACTAGAATACCTACTGATGACTTAGCAGAAAATACAAGGCTGTAAAGTCAACTAGAATACCTACTGATGACTTAGCAGAAAATACAAGGCTGTAAAGTCAACTAGAATACCTACTGATGACTATAGCAGAAAATACAAGGCTGTAAAGTCAACTAGAATACCTACTGATGACTTAGCAGAAAATACAAGGCTGTAAAGTCAACTAGAATACCTACTGATGACTTAGCAGAAAATACAAGACTGTAAAGTCAACTAGAATACCTACTGATGACTTAGCAGAAAATACAAGGCTGTAAAGTCAACTAGAATACCTACTGATGACTTAGCAGAAAATACAAGACTGTAAAGTCAACTAGAATACCTACTGATGACTTAGCAGAAAATACAAGGCTGTAAAGTCAACTAGAATACCTACTGATGACTTAGCAGAAAATACAAGGCTGTAAAGTCAACTAGAATACCTACTGATGACTTAGCAGAAAATACAAGGCTGTAAAGTCAACTAGAATACCTACTGATGACTTAGCAGAAAATACAAGGCTGTAAAGTCAACTAGAATACCTACTGATGACTTAGCAGAAAATACAAGGCTGTAAAGTCAACTAGAATACCTACTGATGACTTAGCAGAAAATACAAGGCTGTAAAGTCAACTAGAATACCTACTGATGACTTAGCAGAAAATACAAGACTGTAAAGTCAACTAGAATACCAACTGATGACTTAGCAGAAAATACAAGACTGTAAAGTCAACTAGAATACCAACTGATGACTTAGCAGAAAATACAAGACTGTAAAGTCAACTAGAATACCTACTGATGACTTAGCAGAAAATACAAGGCTGTAAAGTCAACTAGAATACCTACTGATGACTTAGCAGACATTACAAGACTGTAAAGTCAACTAGAATACCTACTGATGACTTAGCAGAAAATACAAGGCTGTAAAGTCAACTAGAATACCTACTGATGACTTAGAGAAAATACACGTTACAGATACCTACTGACTAGCAGAAAATACAAGCTGTAAAGTCAACTAGAATACCTACTGATGACTTAGCAGAAAATACAAGACTGTAAAGTCAACTAGAATACCTACTGATGACTTAGCAGAAAATACAAGACTGTAAAGTCAACTAGAATACCTACTGATGACTTAGCAGAAAATACAAGACTGTAAAGTCAACTAGAATACCTACTGATGACTAAGCAGAAAATACAAGACTGTAAAGTCAACTAGAATACCTACTGATGACTTAGCAGAAAATACAAGGCTGTAAAGTCAACTAGAATACCTACTGATGACTAAGCAGAAAATACAAGACTGTAAAGTCAACTAGAATACCTACTGATGACTTAGCAGAAAATACAAGGCTGTAAAGTCAACTAGAATACCTACTGATGACTTAGCAGAAAATACAAGACTGTAAAGTCAACTAGAATACCTACTGATGACTAAGCAGACATTACAAGACTGTAAAGTCAACTAGAATACCTACTGATGACTTAGCAGAAAATACAAGACTGTAAAGTCAACTAGAATACCTACTGATGACTTAGCAGAAAATACAAGACTGTAAAGTCAACTAGAATACCTACTGATGACTTAGCAGAAAATACAAGACTGTAAAGTCAACTAGAATACCTACTGATGACTTAGCAGAAAATACAAGGCTGTAAAGTCAACTAGAATACCTACTGATGACTTAGCAGACATTACAAGACTGTAAAGTCAACTAGAATACCTACTGATGACTAAGCAGAAAATACAAGACTGTAAAGTCAACTAGAATACCTACTGATGACTTAGCAGAAAATACAAGCTGTAAAGTCAACTAGAATACTACTACTGATGACTAGCAGACAATAGCAGAAAGACTGTAAAGTCAACTAGAATACCTACTGATGACTTAGCAGAAAATACAAGGCTGTAAAGTCAACTAGAATACCTACTGATGACTTAGCAGACATTACAAGACTGTAAAGTCAACTAGAATACCTACTGATGACTAAGCAGAAAATACAAGGCTGTAAAGTCAACTAGAATACCTACTGATGACTTAGCAGAAAATACAAGACTGTAAAGTCAACTAGAATACCTACTGATGACTTAGCAGAAAATACAAGGCTGTAAAGTCAACTAGAATACCTACTGATGACTTAGCAGAAAATACATGACTGTAAAGTCAACTAGAATACCTACTGATGACTTAGCAGAAAATACAAGGCTGTAAAGTCAACTAGAATACCTACTGATGACTTAGCAGAAAATACAAGACTGTAAAGTCAACTAGAATACCTACTGATGACTTAGCAGAAAATACAAGCTGTAAAGTCAACTAGAATACCTACTGATGACTTAGCAGAAATACAGCTGTAAAAATACATGATGTCTGTACAAGTAAAGTCAACTAGAATACCTACTGATGACTTAGCAGAAAATACAAGGCTGTAAAGTCAACTAGAATACCTACTGATGACTTAGCAGAAAATACAAGGCTGTAAAGTCAACTAGAATACCTACTGATGACTTAGCAGAAAATACAAGGCTGTAAAGTCAACTAGAATACCTACTGATGACTTAGCAGAAAATACAAGGCTGTAAAGTCAACTAGAATACCTACTGATGACTTAGCAGAAAATACAAGGCTGTAAAGTCAACTAGAATACCTACTGATGACTTAGCAGAAAATACAAGGCTGTAAAGTCAACTAGAATACCTACTGATGACTTAGCAGAAAATACAAGGCTGTAAAGTCAACTAGAATACCTACTGATGACTTAGCAGAAAATACAAGGCTGTAAAGTCAACTAGAATACCTACTGATGACTTAGCAGAAAATACAAGGCTGTAAAGTCAACTAGAATACCTACTGATGACTTAGCAGAAAATACAAGGCTGTAAAGTCAACTAGAATACCTACTGATGACTTAGCAGAAAATACAAGGCTGTAAAGTCAACTAGAATACCTACTGATGACTTAGCAGAAAATACAAGGCTGTAAAGTCAACTAGAATACCTACTGATGACTTAGCAGAAAATACAAGGCTGTAAAGTCAACTAGAATACCTACTGATGACTTAGCAGAAAATACAAGGCTGTAAAGTCAACTAGAATACCTACTGATGACTTAGCAGAAAATACAAGGCTGTAAAGTCAACTAGAATACCTACTGATGACTTAGCAGAAAATACAAGGCTGTAAAGTCAACTAGAATACCTACTGATGACTTAGCAGAAAATACAAGGCTGTAAAGTCAACTAGAATACCTACTGATGACTTAGCAGAAAATACAAGGCTGTAAAGTCAACTAGAATACCTACTGATGACTTAGCAGAAAATACAAGGCTGTAAAGTCAACTAGAATACCTACTGATGACTTAGCAGAAAATACAAGGCTGTAAAGTCAACTTAGAATACCTACTGATGACTTAGCAGAAAATACAAGGCTGTAAAGTCAACTAGAATACCTACTGATGACTTAGCAGAAAATACAAGGCTGTAAAGTCAACTAGAATACCTACTGATGACTTAGCAGAAAATACAAGGCTGTAAAGTCAACTAGAATACCTACTGATGACTTAGCAGAAAATACAAGACTGTAAAGTCAACTAGAATACCTACTGATGACTTAGCAGAAAATACAAGGCTGTAAAGTCAACTAGAATACCTACTGATGACTTAGCAGAAAATACAAGACTGTAAAGTCAACTAGAATACCTACTGATGACTTAGCAGAAAATACATGGCTGTAAAGTCAACTAGAATACCTACTGATGACTTAGCAGAAAATACAAGGCTGTAAAGTCAACTAGAATACCTACTGATGACTTAGCAGAAAATACAAGGCTGTAAAGTCAACTAGAATACCTACTGATGACTTAGCAGAAAATATAAGACTGTAAAGTCAACTAGAATACCTACTGATGACTTAGCAGAAAATACAAGGCTGTAAAGTCAACTAGAATACCTACTGATGACTTAGCAGAAAATACAAGGCTGTAAAGTCAACTAGAATACCTACTGATGACTTAGCAGAAAATACAAGGCTGTAAAGTCAACTAGAATACCTACTGATGACTTAGCAGAAAATACAAGGCTGTAAAGTCAACTAGAATACCTACTGATGACTTAGCAGAAAATACAAGGCTGTAAAGTCAACTAGAATACCTACTGATGACTTAGCAGAAAATACAAGGCTGTAAAGTCAACTAGAATACCTACTGATGACTTAGCAGAAAATACAAGGCTGTAAAGTCAACTAGAATACCTACTGATGACTTAGCAGAAAATACAAGGCTGTAAAGTCAACTAGAATACCTACTGATGACTTAGCAGAAAATACAAGACTGTAAAGTCAACTAGAATACCTACTGATGACTTAGCAGAAAATACAAGACTGTAAAGTCAACTAGAATACCTACTGATGACTTAGCAGAAAATACAAGGCTGTAAAGTCAACTAGAATACCTACTGATGACTTAGCAGAAAATACAAGGCTGTAAAGTCAACTAGAATACCTACTGATGACTTAGCAGAAATACAAGGCTGTAAAGTCAACTAGAATACCTACTGATGACTTAGCAGAAATACAAGGCTGTAAAGTCAACTAGAATACCTACTGATGACTTAGCAGAAAAACAAAGGCTGTAAAGTCAACTAGAATACCTACTGATGACTTAGCAGAAAATACATGGCTGTAAAGTCAACTAGAATACCTACTGATGACTTAGCAGAAAATACAAGGCTGTAAAGTCAACTAGAATACCTACTGATGACTTAGCAGAAATACAAGACTGTAAAGTCAACTAGAATACCTACTGATGACTTAGCAGAAAATACAAGACTGTAAAGTCAACTAGAATACCTACTGATGACTTAGCAGAAAATACAAGACTGTAAAGTCAACTAGAATACCTACTGATGACTTAGCAGAAAATACAAGACTGTAAAGTCAACTAGAATACCTACTGATGACTTAGCAGAAAATACAAGGCTGTAAAGTCAACTAGAATACCTACTGATGACTTAGCAGAAAATACAAGGCTGTAAAGTCAACTAGAATACCTACTGATGACTTAGCAGACATTACAAGACTGTAAAGTCAACTAGAATACCTACTGATGACTTAGCAGACATTACAAGGCTGTAAAGTCAACTAGAATACCTACTGATGACTTAGCAGAAAATATAAGACTGTAAAGTAAACTAGAATACCTACTGCTGACTTCCATTAAGTCATTATATTTTTTGACATGGGTTTGTAGGGACCATGGCCGAGAGGTTAAGATGTCCCGACATATTACCACAATCCCTCCACCTCTGGGTTGCGAGTTCGAATCCCACGTGGGGCAGTTGCCAGATTCTGACCGCTGGCCAGTGGTTTTTCTCCAGGTGCTCTGGCTTTCCTCCACCATCAAACCTGGCACGTCCTTAAATGACCTTGGCTGTTAATAGGACATTAAACCAATGAAACCAATACATGATTTTTGGCCAACATCTTTGACATTTGACTCACCGTTGGTTGCATCTTACCATTTATCTGAGACTACAGCTGACGCTTCTTCTTGAATAATTGGTTGTACCAGCTCCAATTTCTTGAAACAAACTTAAGTAAAAGACTGACTTTAGTCATAATTTTTCATATAGGTTACAGGAGAAAAACTTAAGTTTTAACTGAAGTTTGTAGTTTTGTTGCGAGAAATCAGCATCTGGTATGTTTACTGTGTCGTTTCCCGATTCGTAGCATGACTAGCTGAATTTGAAACATGCTTTTTCCAGTCAAGTCTTGAAACAGACAATACATGATTTCAGATTTCCCCATCAGGATCATGTTTTTACTGCTGTTAAAAATTTAACAAGGAAATATATTGAGCAAATTATACAGTGTAGAAGTAATGGGTCTGTGTGGCCTTCACAAATATTGTGTCACTTAGCTGATGTTGCATGCTTCATGCCTACAACTGACCTGTGTACCATGATGTGTACTACATCGGATTTGATTCCTAGATGCGTTACTTGACAGTTATGTGTATTTTACTTGTTCTACATGTATGACCAAATGAACAAAGCAAGCTTACTGAGTATTTCTGAAGCCATACATATCTCCTGAAGATCGTCTCAACTATTCACCGATAAAGAAACAAAACAGTAAAGGGCTGACATTTTACATACATGTAGTGAAAGATATGGTCTCTAATGCCCAGCTGATGGAACAAGCTTCTTTGGTTCAGTTTGCAGTCTTCGGTTTTCATGCTGGAGATCCCGGTACACTTTTTAATTGAACAGGTGTACATAGTATTTTATGGTTTTCTTCCTTTTTAACAATAGGAAGCTAGAGTCCAAGATGTTGTAACATTCTACCACAGCACTACATCAGTTGCCAGATTTTTTTGGGGTAATCTGGATTTTCTTCATCTCTAAGCCCTCACATGACCATGACTGTAAATTGGGTAGAAAAATGAAATAAAAAGAAAACAAAGGAAGTCTCTTTAAGGTGCACAAATGAGAACAACATTCTAAATAAAATCCGTATAGGTTTGGTTTAACATCCAGGCTCATTAACTGTAAGGGTCTACCAGCTATAGGAGGTGATTTTCCTCGGAAGAAAATAAAACAGACATGTAATTAAAATAATAACAAATTTTATTTCTTCTTTAATTATTATTCTTATTTTACACCGAGTGAATTAATATGCACATAAATGTACATGTTTGTTTTACAAGCAGGTTTTTTTTTAATTTTTCCTATATACAATATGCAATAAAAGCATACATGCTTGTACAGTTGTATCTTTACAGATAATACATATATGCGCAAATACATAAAAGCACCAAATTAAAACCATACAAACACACAAGAAACATCCTTGTCCATGTCAGAGCTACTGGGTTATCTCCCCAGAACAGGATTTGGTGCATTCCCTCTACACATATGGTTGTAGCTAATATATCAATATCTAAGTATAAAATTTGCGCCTTAATTAAATTAAATACTTTTTAATATTTATAACACAGATTCTGCATATGCTCTATGGTATCACACGAGACTTGTACTCACACTCTGGGATTTCATCATCAACATCCACCTACACTGTAGCAACACTGTAGTACACATACTCTCACTCACCTTCGTTATAAATCTTCATAATTAGTAATCAATGGTACAAACTTCAACAACACAACTCGTAATTGTAATCAAATGTCTAAAAGTCTAATACCAATGCAATACGCTATTTCTTGACTCAGATGGAAACTTTCAACTAAAAACAATTAACTCAAAAACAACATGATTTCCAAAGGAAAAGACTAACGATTTATGTTGATCAAAAACACCTTGATATATATGGTTAACTCTTTTGTTACTCATAACATCTGATAAATTTACACTGAAACATTTCAAGGTTAACAAAGATTTCCCATTTATCTATATTCTTTTTTTTTTAATATCTCAGGCAGCTTTTGATAAGTATTAAATATAAATTTAAAATGGGCTATAAGAGTCAGAACTAAAGACAGATCCCTGTGTATTTTCACCACTATAGTCTCCCTATGATGGAATGATGTGTGGTTAGGATTAAATCTGAATTTCCAGTATGTAAATGCAGAGCCAAAAAGCAAAATATACCTTCGGTAAATGAGCCTAATTTTATTAAGGAACCAAATAAAGAGGGAATATTGAGGGAAAATACACAGGAACCCATCTTTATGGGTCGTCAGAAAGGGTTCGAACACCTTATTCATTAAAGTATATTTATATCACATACACAGCAACTCATTTATGATATTTATATAGATTGATTTGCAATTTTTGTCTTCCATTCACACACTATACATTCTTACTTAATCCTCGACACTCCAGGATTTATGATAAAATACGTCTTATGATTGTAATTCCTGGAGCACTAAGGATGACTTTGTTTTCAGCAGTTAGTGGTAGGTTATAGGTCTTTTAAGATGGCTATGATATCACGTTTGTTTTCCAAAGTTTCATACAAATGATTTATGCATATTAACAATGACAAATAAGTGTGATTTATTTTTGTGAAAATACAAACAATCTGTATTCATTATCAGATCAAAAATACGAATAATTACATGTTATTTCACAATTCAAATACACCTGCTAATATGAAGTTCAAATTCTGACCACTTAGAGCCAAACTCCATTACATGTAAATGGCAGTCTTTGTTTCATATTTGTGTAATTGTTATTATAAGTATAGCAACAGAAACCATATTTAAACCAATAAGTGCCCTAGGAAATCTTATGTGGACCTACTCCAAGATATTTCTGGAAATGTTTCAATTGAACATTTGTTACAATATTGTAATGATAAGCTGTCAGTACTTTGTCAAGGAAGACAATCTAACATAAATCAGTCAATCTCATTATCATATAGTGGTTACAATTTATATTCATAAAACTTAAATATTCTTGCATATATAATTTGTTCAATAATCAGTAGTATTAGACATAGAGAAAAAGGGAAGGGCACTTATTGGAGGGAATATGGTACCTTTTACATGATCTGTTATGACTAGAAAGGTGCGTCATGCCATTTATTTATTTCCAGCAATTGAAACAAAGAAGAATCCAAAACTCAATTTTTTTCATTTTTTTCCGTAGTGTGTATTTGTTTAAACTCTATTTGCTCAATCACGCTTGATGCAACTGAAAATCTGCATAGGCACGACTCACTCTAATGTGCATCCTTAAATAAGCTTGCATTCCATCTCAACCATACTTCCAGAATGATCTCATTTTCAGTGGAATGAGTAGTCCATGAATACACTAGACTAAAAGTCAACCACTAGTCCTACCTAGCACTCTACATTGCACAAACATGGTAATCTAGCATTTCGTTTATATGAGTATTTGTAACACAATTCCTCAGCTTCTGTACAGAGATCACTCAGTAACGACACAAACTATTGTACCCCTCAGAAAATCTGGATGTTGGATACAGTACATGTCTACGACTTACACCACCAGGGCATATATAAATATACGATCTGCTCTCATCAATTGATGAGAAATAATAGACTTTCTTTAAATCTTTCTGATACATGATATCTAGCAGTTGTTCAAAGTTAAATTTCTAGGCACATTTTATAGTTTTTTTCACTCTCATGTGGCAAGACCAGGCCATTTTTATTCAATTGTTGCACCAAAACAGCAAAAAAGAAAATAAAAAAAATCTGAATTTTGCATTTGATTTCAGACCTGCTCCGTACCAAGTCATACAGAAATAAAACTAGAAATGTCTGTAAGACAAAATACCACCGCCTCTACATATCAAAGTGAGACCGTACGGGACGGACAGCAATACGACATAGGGAACATTATATGCCCCCTCCCATCTATTTCATGTCAGGTGCATTAAAAGACAAGACACTTGCTGTTATATTTCCATAAATGGTAAAACTGTATTATCTCCCTTTCATACAGCACAAGATCATCATATCACAAAATGTCAGATTCATTCCTTGATTTATACATTGTCTGAAAGCAGATTTTGTTTTCTGGTTAAATATATTTTATAGCAATATCTGATATTCAAAATATTGATGATACATTTTAAGAAACTGAATTCTTGACAATTTATGGGTGAACCAAAACTAATTCAAGTATGATAAAATGAAGAGGATAAAAGTGAATACTGATTCCGTAAAAATGGCAGACAAACTTAAACTAGTTAATGAAAGTTACAATAAAATAATCAAACTTGTTATCTGTCTATCAAGTTCTGGGAATAAAACTCAAAACAGTTTAAAACTATTTATTTGTGTAGCATCCAGACAACCAAAGTACAAAAATAAAATAAAAATAGAAGTATCTGGTAAAATCAAACTAAAGAAAAACAGAAGAGTGAAAACAATGGATAACAGACCAAGAGAGTTGTCACCCTCTGTCAATTGGTGACCACTTTCTATGTCCAGCAGGATCGAGTGGACGTGAACCTTAACTGGTGTAAACAGATGATGTAACCTGCCTATTGTAGTTTTCGTATGTTCTGTTATAAAGTATAAGTTTTGTTGTACAACTTGGCCAAGTTATGTTTGTAATGTTAAGTATAACTGAGTTGTCTACCCTTTGGAACAGATTAATCTGTACATTATGATTAACCCTAATCTGGTATAGGAGGAAACTTTTCACATTATACAATATCAAACTAATACAGTTTCAGTTTGTTAATATTTCTGCTAATGTTGTACAATTTTGTCCCATGATTTTAGTGACATAGGCTATTTTATAATTGAACATAGAACCATAGTTTTTAGTTTTATAGCACAGCTATGTGTTATATATATAAATTACAGAACTTTAGTACCGGTAATACATAAATTTTTACTAACTTTTAGTGCTATAAAATAAAAACACTGAGCTTAATTTTATCGTCAGTTATATAAATGAATATATACTATGTACCATAAAACATCTGAGTGTATAGTACTGGTGCTTTCAGTTGTCAAACCATTTTCCATATAGAAGATCCTTAAAAAGTATGAATGTCTTACAAATAGTATTTCAATCTTATACAGCAAACTTATCTATCAATTGTCATGTTGTAAGGGTTCCTCGGAGTCATTCTCCCACAAAGGAATATTTGGCACTGATCATGTGTAATTTTAAGTGAAATATAACACAGCATTGAATAACCCACTGACAGTAAGTTTCCGTCATTTGAGGTTGTGATAATGTAACAGATAAAAGTGCTTTAGTATGCTTTAGTAAAAAACATATCCGTTAGCTTTCAATCCTGAATTTAGATACGAGTCACTAAATAAATCACTAAATAGATCAGATAGAAAATATCTCAAGACACTGGTTTCCAGAAAGATGGCATCTTGTACTAGATAACAGACATGTTTTTTTTAAGTTTAACCAACTAACTAGCAAGTTTTGATACACATACAATATCTAAACTGTGTATACTGAATGATAACCTAATTAAAATTAGGAACAAAAATCATCACTTATGTCATAACAGTAAAGTTTTAATTGAAGTTAAAATCAACACATTATTTAGTATTCATTGATTATGCTAATATGAAAGTATTCTGATGAATGATTTCTTTTTATGTTTCAGGCCATTCCAATAGCGGTTCTGCCTAAGAGGAGAAGAGCTAGTATTGTACTTGACAATATGTTGAACTTCTCCAGCAACCTTCATTTTTTTTCTCCTCTTGTTGGCTTCAAAATCTCATTTTACTGTTACTTCCTCAATGATTTTAGTTTTAGAATGGAAGGGTGGCAAAATTTGTTTCTGTACCGAATATAAGTAAATGCTAAGTGAAAACTTTCTGTTATAAAGGTATTTGAAATCAATAGAAAATAAAAAGATTTCAAAAATGCACTTTTTAAGTTATCAAAAAGCATTGTATTATAAAAACATCAGCTAAATTTGCATCTGGTTCTTGAAAGACACTATGTAATATTTCATTTCCAATTTTCTATATACAATAAAATTTTTGAAAAAAGGTACAGCAAAAAAAAAAGACCAATTCAAATCATTACCAAGAATCAAAAGTAATATCTTGGTCAATATAAAACATATAGAAATCACAGTGAAAATATTGCAATTTATAATACAGACTACCGGTAAATTCAATCTAAAAATTCTTTTATGTGTACTTTATATATCTGCCAGAAAATCAACTACCAGTATTGATTTGGATACACCATTTTTAAGATAAACATAAAACAGATGATTGACACAACTTTCATGATGTAGTATAAAAACTTTTTACCTTTGTTTTTTCAAATAATTTGAAGAGATATACAGATTTGAAATATTTACTTTAAAAAATTCAACAACTTTTCAATTTGGGTACATGTTATGCCACTGAATTTTCTCTTCAGAACAACAAACTGAATTTTTGAAAAGTAACACTGATTGAAAATTATAGAGCTACACCTACATTTAGTCAACAATGACACAAATCAGTAAGAACTTTCTAATTAAAACTGTCATTTTAACTTCATGTACTCTTTTGTTGCCCAATTCAGGACATGAGATTTGCTGAATGTTAAATGATTCACGATTGATCTAATTGTAATTTCTGTCTTTGTTGAATCAAATGTAGAATGTAACCACATATGTGTATTTTCTTTTCTTCTGTAACATATTTAACATGCATCTTCGATTTAATACTATTTTCCCACCTATTTTTTGCACAGTTTTCCAAGACCTTATCTCTTTTTTTTTTAAACTTTGAAATAATATATGGCTTGTGGCTTGGAAACAGCACTGGTGGGGGTCAAAGGTCAAGTTCCATGCAAGTGAGGATGTGTGGGTCCTGCAAAACAGTGAGAAAAGAAACAAATCGTAAATAAACAACAAACACCATACAAGGCAGGACAATAGCAACAACATTACAGGGCCCTATGTAAGCAGAACTAAAGGAACCAAATTACAGGGCTCTGTGTCAGCAGAACTAAAGGAACAACATAAAGGGCCCTACGTCAGTAGAACTAAATAAAATACCACCAACCAACAGCTCTTTCTGTGTTTAATTATGCTTTGTCAGAAACATGGAGCAATAGGCTGTGGCTTTCTGACAATGAACTAAGTGATCAAAGGTTGAAACCAAAATTTATCGAAACAGCAATCATGTTTCAGATACAATGTATAACTTTTGTTTTTTATTCCTTTGATATTCTGCTCACCTCAGATGATATGTTGTCTTCCCCAGCCAAGGTTTCTGATTACGTTATACTCTCGTGGAGTGTAATGTAATCAGAAGCCTTGGATGGCGAAGATGGTAATATATATGATTATAACTACCGGTAAGTCGAGATCAAAGCAAAATTACAGGTGATTATGAAACATGTAAAAAGCCATAACCCACAACCAACTAATTACACTAGCTACATTTATATCATTTAATGATGACATCACGAAAAAGTACATCTCTAATCTCCAATATGAGAAGATTTTCTGAAGCTTTTATTCCTACTTTTGATAGTTATAATGTTTTCAGAAGCTTTTATTCTTACTTTTGGTATTTATTTGTTATTTCTCCATTCTGGTTTTAGCCACTCCCTCTATCAATACCTATATGATCATTATTGTAAGTCTAAATTAAGAAGATGCTAAATAATTGATTGTGATTTTTTAAAAATCCCTTCATACAAGAGCCCAAAATCAAAATTTGATAGCACATCTAATCTGTTTGTGTTGGCTATAGGTGCTCCGTAAATAAGGTCTTTCTCCAGTAAAACCGGCTCCCACTGTATATATACTTGGAACAGACTTTCAGAAAAAAAGGGGGATACTTTTATTTTCTGTGGATTATATTAAAGGGACTGTGTAAAACAAACCCTATCAACAGAGACTGATAATGGAGGATGTATTAGTTAACAAGAGGCCCAAGAGGCCTTGACGGTCACCTGAGTGCTGATACAGAAAGAGCATTGCAAAGTTGGCTCAAATCTGTAAAAAATGTTTACGAATTAGAATAAACTTGAAAGTTCAACCTTCGTATTAGAATTTTTATTTTTTTGTAATACATTTTGATAGTTAGTGTATTATGTTACCAAACCTTATGCTTAAAATTCCAATTTGCCTTGCCAACGTTAAACAACAAAACCAAACTAAAAGTCAGTGTCAGTAATTTTATAAATTTCACTTTTTAATCGATGAAGATTATTTGGTTTTATCAAACCTGAGAATTCAAAAGAAGATTTTTGAAATTTTAATCATTTTAACCCATTTTGGCCTCGCCCCTCTGGTCCCTGGGGGTCGGCCAGGACCAATATGGATATGATGTGAAAATGCTTTCTCAGGTTAATAATTCTAATCTAGTTTGATTAATTTCCTATGAAAAGAAGGCAAACAATGTTCATAAATTTGTTTTTTCCTATATAAACTACAGTAAATTTGATCCCCTCCTCAGGGGAAAATCTGAGATCCCAGGGCCATGAAATTCACAATTTTTGTAAAAGGCCTTAAGACCTTCTAAGCTATTAAGAGTATTTGGTTTCATGAAATCTGTGAATTCAGAAGAAATTTGTTGAAGTTTTAGCCTATTTGACCCCTTTTGACCCCGCCTTTAAGGCCCCTGGGGGTCGGCCAGGACCAATATGGATATGACAATAAAATGCTATCTCAGGCTAATAATTCTAACCAAGTTTGACTAATTTTCTATGAAAAATATGCAAATAACTTTCATTAATGTGTTTTTCCTATATAAACTATAAACTTGACCCCCTCCCCAGGGGGAAACATGAGACCCAAGGGTCATATAATTCACGATTTTTGTAAAGGAAGACCTTTCCATCTATGAAGAGTATTTGATTATACAAGTTCTAGAATTTCAGAAGAAGATTTTTGAAGTTTTAGCCTATTTGATCCCTTTTGGGCCCGCCCCTAAGGCCCCTGGGAGTCAGACATGGAAAATGTGTTTATAGGATTCAATGGCCATCTCATAGGGATAATTCTGACAACATTTCACTAATTTTCTATTATAAATGACCAAATAATGCTCCAAAATGTGTTTTCACTTCATAAACTATAGTAAACTTAACCCCCTCCCCATTGGCCCTGCCTTTAAGGCCCCTGGGGGTCGGCCAGGACCAATATGGATATGCCAATAAAATGCTATCTCAGGCTAATAATTCTAACCAAGTTTGACTAATTTTCTATGAAAAATATGCAAATAACTTTCATTAATGTGTTTTTCCTATATAAACTATAGTAAACTTGACCCCCTCCCCAGGGGGAAACATGAGACCCAAGGGTCTTATAATTCACAATTTTTGTAAAGGAAGACCTTTCCATCTATGAAGAGTATTTGATTATAAAAGTTCTAGAATTTCAGAAGAAGAATTTTGAAGTTTTAGCCTATTTGACCCATTTTGGACCCGCCCCTAAGGCCCCTGGGATTCAGACATGGAAAATGTGTTTATAGAATTCAATGGCAATCTCATAGGGATAATTCTGACAACATTTCACTAATTTTCTATGTAAATGACCAAATAATGCTCCAAAATGTTAACTTAACCCCCTCCCCAGGGGCAAACCTGAGACCCCAGGGTCATATAATTCACAATTTTTGTAGAGGACCTTAAGACCTTTTTATCTATGAAGAGTATTTGATTCTACCACATCTGTGAGTGGAGAAGAAAATTTTTGAAATTTTAGTCAATTTTACCCCTTTAGGCCCCTCCTATAGCCCCCTTGGGGTCGAGGATCATATAATTCACAATTTTGATTGGCCTTATGCCTTAGAAGGTTTGTGCAAAATTTCATTGAAATTGCTTCAGTTGTTTTTGAGAAGTCGAAAATGTAAATTGTTTACGAACACACGACGCCGGACAAAAGGCGATTAGAATAGGTCACTCGAAGTCTCAAGTGACCTAAAAACGTATCACATCTAGCTACCTCAGTAAAAAGTACAAATTGATGTAAGGCAGCATCATGTCTTTGTGCATTATAATGAAGCTCTAGAAATGGCATGCTTGACTTTCTAATTTATTTAACAGACTGCAGATAAATTCTATGTTGGCTCGTATAAAGCAAAATTACTAATGAGGATTTTGTAGCTTATTTTTGGTAGTAAGCAATAAATTTCTTCATATCACATCCAGGATTTTTCTTGCATCATTAAAACATCAATGAACTTCAGTTTCAAAATGTTAATACATTTATATTTACATCAGTGGACAGTAACTTTTCATGATTTGTATATTTTTGTCAATCTTGCCATCAAAAACAATCACTGCAGCAAAAGATCTATAACCAGAAATCTACATATGTTTAAGTCTAACAGCCATTGACAGAGGTAAAAAAGAGGGCCGTAATTAACTCTGGTGAGAATAATGGAGTAACTGTTGAGCCCAAATCCACAATATCAATACCATAACCTGGTAATATTTAAGATAAAAGTATAACAGGAGTTTCAAATTAAAGTGAGAGGAAAAAATCATGCTAAAGTGCAAAGTCAAAGAAACAATATCTAAAATGATAATGATAACTTAAAAGCAGAAAGATACAAACACTCATGCAAATAAGCCGGCTAGTGAGTCAGAATGCTGTATTAGAACGTATACAGTAAAACTAGTTTACGTCCCACCAACTGAGCACATCATATTCTGATTGGAATGGTGTTGAATTAATAGATTCTGAACACAAGATCCTTCCAATTTACAAAATTTTAATTCATTAAAAAGTAAAAATACCTGATAATATACATCATAAACTCATTTTACTGTATAAGCAGGCTGGCATACATATATGCACTATGATTTCGCATTTCACATACCTTTATTTATTTTCAAATCATAACCAATCAAATTAAACAAGTTCAAAGTCATTGCCTGCATCGTTTAACTCATTGTGTCGCATGTCATCATGAAATAGATCTGGAAATATTAAAACAACTATTTGCTATCAAGGTGTCCAATTTGTTTGGTTCAAACATTGTTAAGCTTCTACCCTAACTTGGGATAGATAAACCTGCTGACATGTCATATACATTTCTTTCATACACATGGCTTGCAATCATCCTAGTACTAGTAGTATCAAAGTATAGTATACCGATATATAGCTAAATAAACAAAATGAAGTTGGTCATCCACAAGTTACAAAAATAAAAAAAAATAAAAAAAAGAACCTATTCATGCATAATGCCATCCCCATAACCACCAGTGCTGGACAGAAGAATGCGTAGTTCCAAAATTAAATAAACTTCAGTAAAAAGAAGATGAGATAAGTTTACATTGATTTAAAGCCATCCAGTTTTAGATTGAAGTCATATACAAGTTCAACGTTTCCCTAGTGAAGAACAAAAACCAAACAGTTAAAGCCATATTTGGAAATCAAGACATGATCATGAAGATATTTCATGGAAGAACTATGAAAACATACCCAGGTTCTAGTATAGTTTTCTTTCTAATCTTTGTATTTGCAGTGCGTGAAAGTTGATTAAGATTCTGATTTATGTCATGTGGCTACTGAAGGACTAATAATAACCTTAGCAAGTACAAATTCTGTGTCTAATCCAACTCTGACATGTAAAAGTACATAACACGATCACACTTTACCATTTAATTTAGCATCTTTACATTTTGGGACAAACTGCCGTCTTTAATAGATAACTTCTCACCTTACAAACTGTCTAACTAGCTTTCTTATACCGTACCATCTTTATATACTTGAATAATATCAGACCTGATTGATATCTTTCTTAAACTAATGCATTCAGAACATCCATTTCTGATTGTTAGTCTTGGCACAGCGGATACGTTACTGAGCGTCACACACACACTCCCTATGAGCGTGGAATAAGTCGCACACATCCCTTCAGAGTGTGGAATGTATGACACACACAGATTTTACAGAGTGGCCTACATGAGAGCTGCCTCCATCACTTATCGTGACAGTAACATAGTCCTGCAGCTGAGTGGGCATGGCACACCGTACCTGTAGTTGGGGGCGTGGCATTCATCCGCGGCATCTCACAGCATTCACACTTGTTTAGGGCAGGATGATTGAGAAAGGTACAAGCGGAGCAGTTCCACTGTTCTCCATCACCATCTAAGTCCCCGGATCCTGTGAGGGGCTGAGGAGGGGGAGGAGGTGGCACATGGTGGATCCTTGGGGGGATTGGTGGGGGAGCTGTAAATGTCAAAGTATTTTATATCAAACATCACTATCACCATTTGTGGTGCATAAAATTTCTATTATCATTTTAAACAAAATAGGCATGCATTTGACAAAAGATGATGTTTGCACAAATTTTTAATACATATTCGACCCAATAAGCACCCAGGGCGCTTAAGAGTCGAAATTATTGCAAATCTATACTGTTTTATGTAATTTTGGTCCTTATTTATGCATGGGCAATTGAAATTGAGGCCTCGAAAAGGGGGAGGGGCGCTTATAGGGACATGGGCGCTTATTGGGTCGAATACGGTAAATCTCATCAGCTGTAAAGGAACAGCAACTTACTTTCACTTGATGGTGTAGGGGCTGGGGGTCGTGAATATATAGATCCTCTCTGACCGGGGTTCATGTTCTGGAAAAAGTTCTGTTGTTCCAGGGGGTCTAATACACCAAGGGGAGCTACAAATACAGAATACACAGGTGATCATTTCTTCATTTTCAAAATCATTTCAAATTCATATAATCTTTAGAAAATCAAATCATTTTCAATTTATTTTTTCATATTGTACAAATTTGTTTGAAATCATTGGACAAAATGATATTGTAGTGTACAGTATAGAGCTGATTTTCAATAATATTATCATAGTCCTGTGTCAATTTGAAATGCAACATCCTTTTTACATTTTTTTTATTTTGAGAAACTACTCCAATATCAATAATGTTCCTCTGAGATGAATTGAAATACAAAATAGTATTCTACAAACATAACACTTTTTCATTACCAAATAGCTTCATATAATCAGGTTTTACACTGGGTGTTCTATAAATAGGGTCCTTCTCAGATAAAATGGGGTCCTTATATATGAACTCTGAGGTCAAAAAGGTGAAATCTTCTGTTTTCTATACTTGGAAAATCATGAAGATGGCACAAAAGCAAATCTTGTTCATATCATGAAGTAAAAGAATATTACTGTTATTTGTCCACTTACTTTGTCCATTATTGTACATGTCCACTTCACGTGTCATCACTTGGATCTCGGCCTGTAGCTTCATATTGTGGCCTCGTAGTTTAGCCACATCTTCCAACTAGAAAGAGTAATCAGCAGATTACAAATCACATCCTCATCATTCTATCAGCAGCATAATAGAAATAAGTTTATGACACCAAACAGTGTTGCTAAAAGTTTACTCCCAAATCATCTAACAAGGAGACGTTAAAACCATAATATTTTAATATTTACTGTATATCAGATATAAATGCTCCTGCAAACCATCAATTCAGGATAAGAGTGAATGAGAGAAAAATGGTTGAATATGAGTAATATGCCTCTTTATGGCAGGGCATTACTGCCGTTCTATCATAAGATTGCACGATTGTGTTACAGTACTAGTGTATCGACTCACTGTAGTAGATTACATCGCTACATGTTACAGGTGAAGTGTTTATGTAACACGCATTGTGACTGGCTGAGTTGATCTAAAAATAGAAGAGAAAAACTTGTGCACGTTTTGCCTTTAATGGTGAACAGAACACTTTTTTTCCAGTGAAATACGAAATATAGTCCGATATTCAACGAATTTAACAACTTCTTCACTGACCTTTGTTGGTGTCTTGATAGGCCGAACACGTACGCGTGGAAGCAGAGAACCATGCCGGTCCTCGTACATTTACAAACGCCGACCGCTTTAGACATATATATCTCCATATGATACCCCATTATTGTATATTTTCACTACCCTTTCGCGTACTTTTAGATCGGTTCGTGGCTTTGACATGTCGACATATGATCGGTTTGAGGACTGCTTGTAATTTTGGCGCAATTTTAGCGAGAGATTAAAATAGTAACATTCACATGTGCAAACACACATGTACCGGTAACTTATAATATGCACGCGTTGACAGCTTGGCGATTGACAATTTTTGGTACTTCCACACTTTATTATTCAGTATAAAGTTCAAATTAAGAGTTTAATAAATTAACATTTTAGATATACCTTACCATAATTATGAAACTGAACAGTTATGTTTTAACAGATACTTTCTTCTTGACCTTCATATTTATTCATTACCAGTATATATTATTATATTTAAATCAATATCATGTATTCTTCTGTAACCTGATTGTGTGTTATCTCTTTCTATGTTTGATTTTTTTCCCCAATCATATTATTTATATATTTACAACAGCTATTTAAGGAAACTCGGTCCGTCAAGTTGGTCATATGTACTAGGTGTACCACGGAAAAAACACCCAGGATCAAAACAGTCATGCATATTTTTACGGCGCGAATTCTATATATCAGTGTTATTTATATGGACGGCGTAACACTTTAATTTTACCAATGTTAATTTTTCATATGTTTATCTATTTGAACATTTGTAATTGTTTCGACGTACTTACAACGTCCCGAATGCACAAATAGGGGCCATTTTAAACTGGGTTTTTTTCCCCGCGGATGTACAATTAGGTTGTGTAACTTTTATTTATATATGTACACTCAGCCAATCACAATGCATGTTACATAGACGCTTCACCTGTAACATGTAGCGATGTAATCTACTACAGTGAGTCGATACACTAGTACTGTAACACAATCGTGCAGTCTTATGATAGAACGGCAGTAAAACCTTATAATACTATATAGCTACCTTTTCTACAAAAAGATCACTTTATTATTTGAAACATAACTTTATCTGATCAATAATTAGATATCCTCATTTTTTGCTCTTTGTTTAAATTATTATATTACATGTAATTAGATGCTTCTTGGTTAGATAATATACAGGAAGTGGGTGTGTCCTGATTTAAAGTTTTTGCTGTACATGTGTTACAGCTAAGAAAAACAACAACACAGCTTTAACTCTATAGCCAAGGAAAAGTGTGACAATGACCAAAACTGTTATGACCATCTTTATTTGCAGATACCTTTTGAGATTTTTATATGTTAAACACACTTCTGATGTACATTTCATGAAAGAATAAAGTTCTAAATTGCCTTTAATTTTAAAGGCATATTTTAAGAGATTTCAACACCATGATCACCCAGAAAATTCATATATCCCAAGACTTACATGTGGAGAAAAGTTAAGATTTCTTGTTCTTGTCCGATCCAACATGTTTCTCTCCATTTGCGTTACCTCCTGGCGAACTTTGGCTAATTTTCTTAATTCTGACTCTAGGTCTACCTTAAGTTTACTCATTCTCTCCTTTTGGAATAGAAGAAGAGCTGAAAAAAAGTTTGTATGTATTAAAATATGTTCAAAACATATATATAGAGCAATCTATTAGAAAACCAGCACAAGCACAAGTTTTATTTTTGTTTTCATGCCCCCTCCCTTTTTTTTTATCCTTATTATAAAAAGGAAATTCTTGCGCATAAAAGAATCAGATGAGACAATGCAAGGTTCAGTCCTTTTACAGTTACCAGTCTGCATGACCTGATAGCAGGTTACACAGACATACCTGATATATAGTCAGCCTCCTCTTGCACACTTCCCGACCGCTGCCTCTGGATTTCCCTTTGTGATGAGGACTCAGAACTCAGACTACTTTGACTAGATGCTGGCGACACTAAAGGCTGGAACGTTGCAAGTGAAATGTGTTGCGCTTCCCCAGACTCAAAAAGTTTTCTATTTATCACATTTTCGGACATGGAACAAGAATTTCCTACGTGAGGCGAATGTGGAATATTTGTTCGGGCAGGAAGAACAGGGGGTGAAGTACTTCCTAATGAGGGTGGGTGTCCTGGCACCCGACATGTAGTAGGAACATGAGGATAGTTGATAAATAATGGCCCCGTATCTACCCCCTGACTAGAAGAACCGTTGCCGGTTGTACCTACCACTTCGTTCAAGTATAACTGTCCAACATAGGAGCCTGGGTGTACAGCCCCAGTGGGAGGTCCTACCCTACTGGGGATGTCCCCACTCACACCACTCTTGTACCGAGAGTTCATATGGGGAGGGTTTATTGTTCCCGCACTAGATGGTGATTCTGACAGGTATCGATACTGTGACGGTGCTCCACCCTCTGGGTTGGACATACTAGCAACCTTGATGAAGAGGGGCTTGGTGGCATTAGTGCCTGCCTGTGGTGTCTGTGACTGCTGGTGAGCCGAGGAGTTGTAGCCACCAAGTAGATACGGATCACTGTGTGAAGGATGCATACTGGCCGCCGATCCTTGATGATTGTACTGCGAGCCAGAACTGGTACCACTGTTATACATGGCCCCATGGCCTCCAACTTTGTTGGCCCCACCAAGGTATATCATAGCCTGTGACAGTTGCTGACCACTATGGGAACCACTAGTTGTACTTTGTGAACCAGCATTCCACTGGCTCTGTTGCGTTTGTGAATGTCCTCCATATTGTGAGGGAAAAGATATATGGCTTTGAGGAGGGTTAACAGTATCAAGGGATTGAGGACTGACTGGGGGTTTGCGATACGTTTGTCTATCCACTGTGTGTATCCCAGGACTTATGCCACCTCCAGTGTTCAGATAATTATGCCCCTGTGGGGTATATGTGTTATAGTTGTTCCCCGGCACGGACGACTGCGTCCGCCACTTATGTGGCGTGTTTGTATTTGTGCTTGGATATGATAACTGTTGTTTGTATTGATGTTGATACTGATTAGTTTGACCACTGTGATTATTAGAGCGCGGGTTCACTTGTATTAACACACGCGGAGGAGGACTGTTGTGGTCACTACCCGTGGTAGTGGAAGACGACTGCCCCTGTGATGTCTGAACATGAAGCACTTGAATTGGCTGAAGTCTAGAGTGGGGCTTATTCACCCTCCCTAAAGCCATAGGTGTGGAAACCTGTGGCGAACTTTGGGAAAACACATCACAATTAATGTTTGGTATATTGGTGCTCCTTGCACCAGGACTAATGTACTGACTAAAATCACTTCCATCTTGTGGTGGTCGAGAGTTACCCCCACCATACGGCACGGAAGATACACTTGACACACTGTTTGTACTAGTACTGCTTACTCCACTCGAACCAGAATCACTTCTTGTTCGTCCTTCAGTTTGTGAAATAGTTAGATTTTCCATTCTTCTTTGAATGGGATCATAAAAAGGTTTTTCAAAAAGGAACTGGGGTCCCTCGTGATCTAGTACCTGGATCACTTTAGCTCTGTCGTTTTTGTGCTGGAAAAGTAACATCAATTGTTACTATCAATCATTCAAATACATTATATATATCAGTTAAACCATTCATTGACATTTCATTGTTTTCTTTTGTCATATAAGCATTAACCATTGTGCATTTCTTACTTAATCACATAATACAATAAGCATTAAATGAATAATACTTCAAATCATTATAACTGTGATACAAAATTTGTACAGACATATATTGATATAGCTAATTAGTATTAGTACAAATGTAATAGATAAGAGGTGTATAAGAGATGAAATAAGCCGCCACACTAACCTCTCACCTTGATCATGTGAGTAGCGACGACTCGCTCCGGCACTTCAGGGTACATGGTTCTAAGTTCCTTGAGCAGCACACTGTTAACGTCCACATCAGTGGTAGCCATAGTGTTGTGGTCACCTGTACAATTACAAAGATTGTACATCAATATAGACATGACCAGAATCACGGACAATCTGGCCCAATAAAACAAACTAAAAACATCACTTGTGTGCTATATAACAAACATGAACGTATATCCAGGCTGTAATTTGTGTCAAAAATCGTAAACGTATCATGACTGTCACTGAAGTGCTGAAGCAAAGCGGCTGTATATTTCATATGGACTAGTGATTAAATAGTCTGACTATTAAAGTTTTGGGTTTTACTAGCCCAAATGACTAGCAGTGAAAAAAGTTGGTTTTGTGACGCAACTCGAAAAGTTGAACTGAACAACCGGTCGTTACACCACTCACTTTGACGGGGCTGAAATGGACGTTTATTAGCCACATTTATGATTATAGACATGTACAGGTGCCATGCGACTAGGCAGTGTACTTATATATATATTAAAATCACACTGAGAGTCTTAAAACCAGTCGTTATAGACAGGCTGTTGTAATTAGAGCAGGTTTGACTGTAATTATATATGGAACTAAATAATTTTGGAAAATACACTGGCGTATTTGAAAAAATAATTTCGAACAGTTTCCATGTCTCAACATTAATAATTTCTACATGAACATGTATTTACATTAAATCAGAACTTAAATCCAACTTGTATCCAGTTTTATCAAGGCAGTGAATTGGGTATGAAATCTTAAACAGTCGATGCAATTATGCAAATTAAATGAATTTGAAATAAACCGATATAGCTTTAATAATTTAAACATTGACTTACAAAACATTGATATATTCTTACAATTTAGTCCTAAATTTCAAGCTTTCTTTAATACCATTACAATAGAAATCGCCAGGTTTGTAAATACAATTTTTATTATTTTACAGACAGTGACATCAATTAGAATGTCTAAATGAAAAGTCCTTTAAAATCTGTATGTTAACGACATGCACCCTGATTGAATCAAATTGTTGTCTTGTTTTTCACCAACTATTATCACCTGGAGATGAACATCAGAGTATAATTAACACAGATAAATCACATTTGAACATCTAAAGCCACAATGCTTAGGTTAACAAATGAGATGTTTATCTTCAACATAACTTCCTAACCGAGAACTAAAGAATTCTAAACCTGACGGACACAGGCATATCTTAAAGAACAATAATACAATAGACCTGCTTGATTTACAATAGATAAGACAAAATCCAAGTGCTTGGTTTCCCCGACTGACAGACTCTAACAAGGCGGGCTGCAGCTGTACAGTAACAGAGAGCCCGTTGTGTACCGGTACCATTATCATTACCTATCGGACACAGGTAAACCAACAGGTAATCTAACCAAACTTCCCAGCTGGGCCAGAGATTGATCAGCAATCTATTAACACACTTCTACTGCAGTAGGTATCCTTCAATTGTGATTGACAAATTGTCACCATATATCAACAAAGAAATATAGAAATTTTGTTGATTTTTTTTTTTTTTTTTTTGATATTTGATATTGAGATTATTCACTTCCTTTACTAATTACAAAATTTGTCATACTGTTTAATTACAAAATAAATATATAGCGGTATGATATCAATGGTGCCTGCTTTATTAATTTTTTTTTTTTTTTGCTTTATGCCCCACTAAAGCCTATAAACAAAGGAAGTTATCTAAAAAATGAGGTACTGGCAATTTCTTTTAATGTCTTAACACCTAATTTAGAATTACTTATATAATTACTGACTTTGTCATTACAGCTCATCACAATAACACTTCCCTAGCTCACAGTAATTATATATATAACACTTCCCTAGCTCACAGTAATTTATATATAAAACTTTCCTAGCTCACAGTAACACTTCCCTAACTCACAGAAACACTTCCCTAGCTCACAGTAACACTTCCCTAGCTCACAGTAACACTTCCCTAACTCACAGTAACACTTCCCTAGCTCACAGTAACACTTCCCAGGCTCACAGTAACACTTCCCTAACTCACAGTTACACTTCCCTAGCTCACAGTAACACTTCCCTAGCTCACAGTGACACTTCCCTAGCTCACAGTTACACTTCCCTAGCTCACAGTAACACTTCCCTAGCTCACAGTCACACTTCCCTAACTCACAGTAACCCTTCCCTAACTCACAGTTGCACTTCCCTAGCTCACAGTAACACTTTCCTAGCTCACAATCACACTTCCCTAGCTCACAGTAACACTTCCCTAGCTCACAGTCACACTTCCCTAGCTCACAGTAGCACTTCCCTAACTCACAGTTGCACTTCCCTAGCTCACAGTCACACTTCCCTAGCTCACAATAACACCTCCCTAGCTCACAGTGACACTTCCCTAGCTCACAGTGACACTTCCCTAGCTCACAGTTACACTTCCCTAGCTCACAGTCACACTTCCCTAGCTCACAGTAACACTTCCCTAGCTCACAGTTACACTTCCCTAGCTCACAATAACACTTCCCTAACTATAAGAGAATTCTATAGAAGGTTATAACCTCTAGGACATTCAAAACAACATCTCTTAACACAATTCAGTTTTGAATTATAGTTAAGAAATTAACAGCTAAGGAAATCTAAGAACTTTCTTGCAGTTGTACTGTGTGGAGCTGAAATCCTACCCCAATGACGCACACAACCTATAATATCTATCAAACACCCTGCATCACACCCTACCTAACGACAGCAAAACCTGCCATTAAAAGTTCCCAAAATCCTGTAGTCAATGTATGAGGGAAGGTAAATGATTGTTCAAAGACTCCGGTATATATATAATATTTATGTATGGCTTGACCAAAATCAGAAAATGAAGGCAAATGCAACCCAAGACTGCAAAAAGGTAGGTTGGTTAAAGACATACATCAGAAAATGGTTTAGAATAACACTTAATATATATAGCTAGCCATACTGGCTGTTATCTGCCACAGGGTTTCCTATTTAACACAATGTATCAAATGGCCCGCCCACATATTCACCACACTCCTGTATTAGAGTAGGACGTTCTAACCGACTTACCCATCAGTTAACAAAACCTATCCATAATACCTTAGACAGTAATACCACATTTCCGCCAGTTTAAACCCCTTATTACTCCAATCACCACACCACAACTTTATTTAATTACATAAATATTGTCATGGATTTACCTCGATGGCCCAATCCAAGGAAATACATACATGTACTGTAAATGTCTTTTGTACATGTATCTTATCAGATTACAATCACAGTGACAAAAGATGTAAAATATCATATAGGCCATTATTATTTCTATTAAGGAAACTTCATATAGCGAAATCTATCTGATCAAAGACTTGAATAATAAGAGAGATTAAGGTTTTATCTTTTATACCTGTGTTGATAAAATCTGCTTTACATTTTTTCCATTTTCAAAAACAAGCTTTAAACTTTTGTTTGTTGTGGCATACGTGCAACACTTTATTTAATTACTGTATGATATATATAGAGATACTACTGAAACTACTTCGATCCCAAGGTCTGATTTATTTCTGAAAACAATCTATGAATACTCCAAATACATAATGTTGTCACTAGGACCGATTTAATACAGATCAACATTTCTATTTACCACACCATTTTAATTTGATAAACAGATTTTTGAAATTTACCAAATGGTTGTTTCCGTTTTCTCTTTTCAACAAAACCATTGCCAACACGTTATCATATATTATATTATATATTGTTTAAAAAGATTTCTGTTCCAGAAGAAATCTCTTATAATGAGCAACAAAAAAGGAAGATTTGCCTCACAATATAAAAACTTGTGTACATCACATTTTACAATTCCTATTCTATGTCATTCAAGCACCCAATATAGGTACATGTACATACCTATAATTGTATACATTTAAATCAGTAACTAAACATTGTCGTGTACCAAATACTGGTATGTGGTGTATAATGGTATCGGTGAAAGTTAAAGAAGCTATCCAAAAATTGTACCTGAACTCACGATGATTGTTACCCTAGGCCTATATCTTATCATATTGTCACAACTGGAGGTAATTTAACCTACTGGACTCTGTGAACAAAGACAGAATTAGATCGAAGATATGATAAAATCTAATTACCATAATCTGGTTTTTATACACTGTAATTATAGAACCCTGTTTTGTCTATGAAATGTGATAATTTGGTTTATAATTGTCTAGTAGCTGAAATCTGGATGACACATTTTTATTGTGTGGTTGTACTAACAAAAAAAATCGAACACCCCAGTTGGTAGTGTACTTCACCTGCTGTCTGGGCTTCACTTAATATAATCCAGCCATGGATATAAGAAGGAACCGTTCAGACAATAACCCCGCAATAACAAAATTCTATTATACTCTATACATACATGTATACAATTGCCAGAAAATAACAAGAAGCCCATGGGCCTTAACGGTCACTTGAGTTAGAATATATAATGAAACAAGAGGCCCAGAGGGCCTGTATTGCTCACCTGGTTTTTTTTTAGTAATTATCACAAGGCTCTAACAATTAGAAAAATAAACAAAACTGACTCCTTAAGTTTAATTTTGAATCACAACCATACATTGATGCTATTGATACCATACAAATATGCTATCCAATACATAGGCTCAGAGACAAAGTAATTTATATGAAAATAGTAGCCTAATTGACCTTTTTGATCCCGCATCTATTGCCGTATAAGGCCCCGGGGGTCAGCCCTATCATTTGTACAATTTCAAATCCCAACCCTATATGGATGCTACCATTGCATTATGAGTGCTCTTCCATGCTTAGTTGCAGAGAAGAAGTAGTTTATATGGAAATAGCTAAATTGATCCCTTTTGGCCTCATCCGTAAGGCCCCCGGGGGGTTAGCCCGATCATTTGCAAAATTTTGAAACCAAACCCTATAAGGATGTAACCATTGCATTATGAGCGTAATCCCATGTTAAGTGGCAGAGAAGAAGTCATTAATATGGAAATTTACCATTTTTGACCCCACCCTTCAGGCCCCGGGGGGTTAGCCCCATCATTTGCAAAATTTTGAATCCAAACCCTATAAGGATGTAACCATTGCATTATGAGCGTAATCTTGTGTTAAGTGGCAGAGAAGAAGTCATTAATATGGATATTGACCATTTTTGACCCCACCCTTCAGGCCCCCCGAGAGGTCAGCCCTATCATTTGCACAATTTGGATGGAATCCCCACCCTATAAGGATGCTACCATTGCATTATGGGTGCTATACCATGCTTAGTTGCAGAGAAGAAGTCATTTACAGTCAAACTCGGTTAATACGAACTCGAAGGGACCACGGAAAAACTTCGAGTTATCCGAGTGTTCGAATTAAGCGAGTTCTCAAGTCAAACTGTCAATCTCTTCACTAAGTATACACACATGTACTAGTCTCACGTCGTAAGCAAGGACGGTGTCAAAATCTTATATGTACAGTGGAAACCGCTAATATTGAAGTCCTTGGGGAATGGGGAATATTTTCAAAATTATTGAGATTTCAATATAAACCAAAGACGATGGAATATTGTGAATATGGAATAAACAGTATTTCAATATTGAATTCACCGGTAATCGATTTCAATATAAGTGGGTTCCACTGGGTCGCAAAGTTATAACTATAAAACAGAAATATATCTTAATATTTTTTAATGAAATCACAACAAATTAATCAAACATACAAAAAGAATGTAACAGAATCATATAAATAGCAGAAAACTTACGTTTACCGAGACACATGTGTTGACAGGAAGTTACAATGTACAGGAAGTAAATCTACGCATGTCAGCTTAACATATCAGTGTTTTATCACTATGGTGGATGGTGAACAGCGCAAAGTCTATTTTGCTGAGTAACACGTTCAAAGCACTAACATTGATACAATTGTAATCGCACTATTCGGTTTCACAAGAATAAAGTCTTTGAATAAAATTTTAAACATCTGTCTCGCGTTCACACACAAAGTCACTGAAATAGTCTGCTATCTTTGTCTGAGTTGTACCGGGTCCTTCGTTGGATTGCTCAGTTGACTTCGACATTTCCGAAACGGGTATGATATTGCTGTGAAACTGCAGTGAATTTATTATACACGTACATGACACCTCCTCAGTTACTGAGCTACTCTTAATGAGTACCTCGGGACTAATTACACCATTGCGTCTTTCATATTTTCCGACTCTGACACGATAATTAACTAACGTATACACCTGTAAAAACAGTAAGCGTGTACCGGCTCCAGGTTGTGATTTTAACACGGTGCCAGGTGGTAGAGCTTAGTTCTGCTTGAGTGATCACACTAGTGACAGGCGGCCGGGACCACATGTTTTGTATCATATCGCTGTACCAGTCGGGATAATGTTTACGTAAGTGCAGCGTACATGTGGCCCAATTTTAAATTTGATGATCACTGATTATTGTTGATACAAAGAATTAACGATATTGCTAAACATTTAACAGTTATCTCCGTGTTTACGTAGTAGAAAACGGCTTTTTTAATTGTCGTTTTTTTAAATCGGCATTTTCGGCAATCTTTTACTCACAAAAAAATCTCACTTCGTATTATACGAACATTTTATGTAGGATTTTTGTCATTCGGACCAAACATATACTTCGTATCAAGCGAGTTTTTCGAGTTTTCCGAATTCGAATTTTCCGAGTTTTTTTAACATAGATAAAGAGGGAATTTGGCCGGGACCGGCCAAGTACTTCGTATTAAGCCGGGTTGTCGTATTATCCGAGTTCGTATCAACCAAGTTCGACTGTATATGGAAATAGCCAAATTGACCCCTTTTGACCCCGCCCCTCAGGCCCCCGGGGGGTCAGCCCTATCATTTGCACAAATTTAAATCCCCACCCTATAAGAATGCTACCATTGCATTATGGGTGCTATCCCATGCTGAGTTTCGGAGAAGAAAATGTTTATATGGAAATAGCCAAATTGAACCCTTTTGACACCACCCTTCAGGCCCTCCGGGGGTCAGCCCCATCATTTGTACAATTTTGAAACCCCACCCTATAACGATAGTAATACCACCATTGCATTATGAGTGCTATCTCATGCTTAGTTTCAGAGAAGAAGTCGTTTATATGGAAATAGCCAAATTGACCCCATTTGACCTAGCCCCTCAGGCCCCGAGGGTCATATAATTCACAATTTTTGTATAGGACCTTAAGACCTTTCTATCTATGAAGAGTATTTGATTCTACCACATCTGTGAGTAGAGAAGAAGATTTTTGAAATTTTACTCAATTTTACCCCCTTTTTGTCCCTCCCACAGCCACCTGGGGGGTGGGGACCATATAATTCACAATTTTGATTGGCCTTATGCCTTAGAAGGTTTGTGCAAAATTTCATTGAAATTGCTTCTGCTGTTTTGGAGAAGTCGAAAATGTAAATTGTTTACGGACATACGAGGCACGACAGACGAAGTACGACGGACGACGACGGACAAAAGGCGATAAGAATAGGTCACTTGAGACTTTGTCTCAGGTGACCTAAAAATTTCAGGGAAGTTAAAGTCAGTATGAAAGAGGAATAGTTTTAATTTGATAATTCAAACATTGTAAGTCTACATAGCATTTGTATAGATCCATCCTATATATTAACAGATGTCTGTAACCTATAAATAGCCATGTGACATGATAGAGAACATGTAGGACACACCTATATACAATACAGGGTATTCATATCAAAACAAACAAAATATACAAGTCTACCCATAACTAACAATTGTGTATACAATGTATATTGTATTTTTATAGTCATATGTATATAAATATATCTTTAACACATCAATTTAAAATGCACTAGCTCACTCTTTAGAAAGATTTAAATTTCTTATTTTATCAAGTAAATAAAGAATCGTTTTTTAGAAGTATCACTTCTTTACAACAGTATCCTAGTAACATGCCCAAGTTTTCAGGCTAATAGAACCATACACTCCTGTAAATAAACAAACTTTTGACAAGTGTGTACTAGGTTGACTTGTGGTTTACCAGCCCCATCCACTGCCTCACATTAGCTGTAGCAGCACATGTCTATAACAGCCTCTTACACACGACAACAATGACATGGTTACAACATCTGCCATCCTCTCCTGTATTGACAGCCATGTTGGATACATCTGTACAAATACTGCACCTAATACACTTTGGAGGATAAATATAGTAACAATATACCACACATCTATATCATAGTGTGATATACTTCATTGAGAATTCATTTACTTTACATATATATACATATATTAGTTTTATTTTTTCTCTCTCTCTCTCTCTCTATATATATATATATATATGTAACATATATATAAATTGTTAAAAAAAATGAGACACAAAAAAAAAATCAATATCTCTTTTGACAGCATTGTACCCACTCCCATTATGAGAACTGAAATCAAATCACTATTTTTTTTATATAATTTATAAGATAATCAAAATATTTCTGAAATTCTTAGAATATATTTGAAATTGACAGGAGAATGAAAGAAAATCTTGACTTGTGAGGTACATTCCTGATATGTATGTAAACTATCACTATATAGCTATGGTACAACTACAGTACTAGTACTGCTACAATGAAATTACGCACTAACAGCATCTTGATCTGAGCTATCACATTGATTTACACACCAATGCACTATGTGTAAATAAAAATTTTGTACAGACTTTTGTAACATTGATCCATAGTTATTATTAAGTCTGATGTCATGTTTAGCTCTCACAGACACACATGGGTTTATGTAGGTTTTGTCCTATAATTAAACAGCCAGAGACATTATTATCAGTATACATGTAGTATTTAATCCCGCATAGTATCAAAACAAAAACAACTTTTATTTTTTATGTGAATAAATTTGATAATTTTGTAGAATCGTTAAGTTATTAGTACATACTTTCATCACTTCTTGTAAAAGAAAAAATGTTATTCTTTTTATATTGTAACTTCATCTTAGGCTATCAATAAATATTTTAAAAGTATTTGTTTTAGAAACTAGCGGGCCTGCTTTTAACCATTCCTACTTGTTACACAATATAAATCACTTTAGAAAATGCAAAGAGGAAGTAACATGAAACATTTCTATGACATAAGGAAAATAAAATCACTAGTCCCTTAAATTAAAGAAGCTAGGAATAAAGAAATTTGGAGAAATAAAAAAAAATGGATAAAAAATGCTGAATATTTAAATCTTATAAAATTTATTATTTGCCATTTTACTTACATCTTGCGAATATAAAACATCATGGCAAATTTCTGCTCCCTGTGTCCAGTAACCACCTGACCAATGACAACCATAAGTATAATATATAATTACCACATAACAGATTGTTTACAAGGTCACTTCACAACAGGGAATAGCCCAGGGAAATCCCCTATGGCAAATCCATAACAGATAGGGTGTATGTATAATTGTCACACATGTATGTGTATATGGATAAGTATTTTATCTGTTAGGTAGACCAATGTTATGCAATAGAAAAAAAAAATCACACATCAGCACAAAGATGTAATGCAGCTTTATGTCAGAAATCAATCAAAACCTATAACTTGATAAACTGGTAACGGTTGTCAAGGCCTGCAGTTAACCATTCCTACTTGTAACACAATATAACTTAGTTTAGAAAATGCAAAGAGGAAGTAACATGAAACATTTCTATGACATAAGGAAAATTCAATTTTGCAGCAATGCTGGTAGAGGTACTGTAATGTGTGGATGGACTGGTTGAGATAATTTGTTGAAAAGACAAAAAAAGTTCTATAAATTAGTTATGATGTGCACAGCAGTATTATCAGTATATCGTTCAGTTTGAAAAAGATATGTACGCATCACAATATAAATTTGAAGTATATCTGTTCTTTAAAAGTTGCATGGCAAGGTTTGTAAATTAAACTGAATTTCCAAGAAATATTGATTCTGTATATTCAATGATGAAATTTGTTTAAACATAAAACAAAAACTTCTCATTCAATTGAAATATATGATGTTTTGATCCATTAATTAACAATATCAAAAAAGATAATGTGCTTTGTAAAATTTCAAAATGACTATCTTCATAGAGACATAGAAGAGTACAAAAATTTCATGATATCAATCACTCTACAATGATCATGTATTGCAAATCTGATTAAAAAATGTTCATGATAATCATCTATCCTTACAAGGCTTTCCATTAAACAATAACTTTTAGAAGAAAAGCTGAGATGCAACATTAATTAATATTTCTCAAATATTCTTGAATTTCGAATATCCTGTATGGTCATTGTCACAGAAAGTGAGAAACATCCACACATTTGACTTTGTAAGCCTATAAGGACCTTTTGGGATTCTATTCTGGAAGTCTTGGAATTGATCAATTGTCTTATCAATATATTGATCCTATATTCTCAAATATTATCTAAGCTCTAACTTATATTCCAAATTTAATTTATGTTGCAATTTACTTTTATCATTCATTTCTTTATTTATCTATTTTTCATGTTCCTATCTAAATGCTAATTGTTTGATTTTTTAATGCATAGTCCTCCTGGACTCCATCACTTTTAGATCCGCAATGGGAATAACTATATACCCCAAGATAACAATAACACTTGTGCTGGATTTTCCCACTGAAATGATGTTAGTGTTGGATATCATCTTTTAACGTCATTCCATCACCAATAGAAACCATAATCCCACACAAGTTACACATTCATATGTTCCCACCAAAAGTGGGGTCATAACCCCACCTTTCCTGCAGCATTGCTAAGCCAGTGGCTATTCCCGTAACAACAGAATTGACGCATGTGTTGCATTTGTACTATCATTATACACTGATAATGATAATACTAGAAAGCATGGTCATTGAGTCCATGTCAATGCAAACTGGAAATATTGAGGTGTCAAATGGTACATGAATCAATCCAATTGTTTTGTGTCAATATTCCCGAGTACCCATACATATGCGCCAGAAAACTTGCTTCAGGGTCTAGAAATATCTGTTCAATCGTTATACACTTTTTTAAATGTGTTTTAGCCAACTACAGTCAATCAGATCAAGTGTTATTAATTGCCAATTATTCATCAAAAGTTTTGATATTCTTTATATCAAATTGCAATGATATCTTGACATATTATGTCAATTTATGTGTTTAAGTTTTATACAAATTAAATACAATGGATTAGGATTAAGGAATCGTCATTTTAGTCAAGGATTTATATGAGAAGGATAAGTCACACTGGGTTTTGGGGAAGTCCAAGGCAGGCGCTTTTGTGTTTGTGCACTGACCGTGACGTTGGGCGACGACTGATTTTCCTTTGATATCCGCCGGCGCAGCCTTTGATGTAGCTTGCGGGTGCGAGGGTTACCGTCTTACTTTCTGAAGTGGGGCCGTCATTTTATGAGCTATCAATTTTTTTAACGAAAATTTAAGACATATCCTCTAAATATTCCGTCTTTAAAGCAAGTAATAAACGTCGTGAAATTTAATAAACTTTACAATGGTGTTTCGTTTGACTCGATAAGACAAGTGTTTGTTGAGAAAAACGGTTTTTATTCCCGGTTCATAGGCGTCTCGCGTGGTGTTTAGTAATGTAAAGAGACAGACACGAATCCTTCTCACTTATAAATCCTTGTTTTAGTATATATATTTTATGACTCACAGATCATGAAGACAATGGGTTTTTTTTCAAATAGATTTAAAGTATTGGGTGATCATTATTGATAAAAGGCTTCCGATTTATGAATGAGCATACATGTAGGTCATGAGTCATCACTATGTTTGCCAACATAAGTCATGATCACTCACTCAAGCTACCTGTGACATAATTTCTCCTGTAGAGTAAGGCGTGTTTATAAGTTATCCACTAAAAGTCTTAACGTCAATGATAGTCTTAACGTCAATGATAATAATATTGTAGGTATGGCAAGAAACTTGCTTAGTGACTGAGAAGCATACACTGAAAATCCTACTGCGTTCAAAATACACGTATACCATTCTGATCAGCTGATTTGACATGGGGTGGCGGTGTAACAGCGATGTTTACGTTTCAGAGCGTGACTGACAGTCGTAGTGCTAACCTTGCTGTCATAATATATTGCATAAAATGGAAACAATAAAACAATCAATAAATAAAACAAACGCATGAAAATGATATGGGCACATGATTTCATGGAATGTTTTTAGATCAACCTTGACAAAGCGACAATGTTTTGATCTTGAAAGCTGTAGTAATAATGCAAGTAAAATCCAAGGGGTGTGTCACAGAACATAAATCTACATTTCCATTTCCAATCAGCGGATTAAGATCAACTTAAAAAGGCCGTCACAAATATCTGTCAATATCAAATATTGCGTAAACAAGACAATAATTTCTAGTTTGCTAACTTCAGGAACTAAAGAAAAAGTTAACACCTGTCTTGAAGAAACATGACATGTACACCTATGCGAAGCACGCGTATTCAATAAATACCTACCTATTTAAATGAATTGATGTTTTTAACATCCTCTGACGAGTGAAAAGTGAGCATCGGAGTGGCGAAATTGGCAGGCTTTGCAACTTCAACTATGGCAACTTCCCTTTCAGAAAAATATTTGCTATCATGGCGGATGGACATGCGCAATGAGCATTTTCCGGGATTCGTTGTTTTTACACCCTTCATTTGAAAATAAAATATAATATTGGAACTTTATGTCTATATAGAATTAAATGCTCAATATTCACAGCAAGAAACTTAAATAGTGTTTTAAAACAAAAAAATATTGCGATACTAGTCCCGCAGTCTCAATGTCTCGTAGGCATGCGCAACGAGAAGAAAGCGGGAAGTTCAGTGGAATTGAATATTTGTTTACACTTCACACTCTCTTCGAGCCGACTGTGCATACTTTATCAAGTCGTAGTAAGTCGTGGATTTGTAAGGCCGATCTGTATTTGGTTTCATCTTTGATCATCTTCTTGTTGCCCAACGAGGGGACAGTTTCCATTATACATATTTTAAAAACACCATTCCCAATTAAAAGTTTAAAAGCCATTTTGTGATGATTGACAGTCGACAAAACTCGAATCTCTGCTAGCCTACTGTTATATGCCTAGTTCTGTGGACAAGTTCAGAACACACATAGCATATATAAATTAGATCCTGTCATATATACAGTTTATCTACAAATCAAATAAATCCAAGAACTGCGCTTGGCATTTAATTTTCAATTTTGAAGGGTTGTCATACAAGTATAACAGAATGAGATAACAGGTACGAGTCCTGTATAGTAACACAGGAGTTAGTATATAGGGGTATTTTATATATATTTATACTATATCTTATTGACAGAACGTGAAACTCCTGTGATAGTAACGTAGATAGCTTATTAAACAAAAAGAGTGAGTTGGAAGTATTAATTACAACTGAAAATCTGGATATCACAGCCCTTACAGAAATATTACCAAAAAACAAAGGTAATTTTAAGGAAAGCGAGTTCAACCTTAAAAATTTTAATACCTTTCACAACTCTACCACAGTAGGAAAAGGAGTGATCATCTATGTCAAAAAACTATACAAGCAACTCTATTAGACAATTTCCAAAGAACAAGGGGCCGCGGTGGCCGAGTGGTTAAGATTTCCCGACATATTACCACAAGCCCTCCACCTCTGGGTTACCACAAGCCCTCCACCTCTGGGATGCGGGTTCGAATCCCATGTGGGGCAGTTGCCAGGTACTGACCGCTGGTCGATGGTTTTTCTCTGGGTACTCTGGCATTCCTCCACCAACAAACCTGGCACGTCCTTACATGACCCTGGCTGTTAATAGGACAAATAAACAAAATCCCAAGAACAGTTTTCCAGGAGAGTATTTGGTGCACTATTGGATTGAAAGGAGCAGACAAACTAGTTGTTGGTTGTATATACAGAAGCCCAAACAGCAGCAGAGAAAATAATAACTGGCTGAACAATACAATATCAGAAGCCTGTGAACTCTTGTCACACTAATTACTAATCCTTGGAGATTTCAATTATGGGAATATCGACTGGGATAATCAATCAACTAATATGGTGCTATAGGAAGTAGTATAGTAGTTATAAATTCCTAGAAACGTTAAATGACAACTTTCTCATTCAAAGCGTTTTTGATGAAACACACCATATATCGAACCAAAGAGCAGCAACCTTATATTAGACCTCATCTTAACTAAAGAAAACAATATGATAAAAGAAGTGGAGTACAAAGCCCCTATTAGTAAAAGCGACCATGTATCTATATTTTTCAATATTCAACTATACTGAAAACACCAAAACCAAAACAGATCACACTTAGATATTATCAAGAAAATTATGATGACATCATGAGGAAAGAACTGAGAGAAATGGACTGGGATAGCTAGCTGAATAATAAATCAGCACAAGAAGCCTGGGATTACTTTTAGGAAACAATTAAGTAAATCTGGAAAAGAAAGAAAAAAGCTATTGGGTTGCAAACGAATCAATGGATGCAATCAAAAAGAGGCTGTGGAATATAAGCCTGCAAGCACAGATGACATAAGCAACATTTTGTTTTAGATTGTTTTGATGTGACTTGGTGTTAAAAAACTGTATTAATGAAACAATAGTTTATCAGGAGTTAAGAACTATTTGGTTTCTAACTATACATCAAATTTGGATGTATTCATAATTGTGTGAATTAAAATTTCATTTCTTTTTTGTGTTTTAAATCTGAAGATTTAAGTTTTTAAAAGGGATGGCACAGTCAGTAACGGTGTATTTTTCTAAAACATATTTTAAAAAAGAAAAAAAAAAAGCCATTAAATTCTTCTCATACAAGTCTCTTCAAAATGTATTAAAAATCAAAGCAAAGATGAAAGTAATTTTATTGTATTTCAATTTGTTTTCTCACATTTATAACAAAAAGGTCACAAACTACAATTAAAAAGGTGATGTAGAAGAGTTATCTCCCTTCCGGAAAAAAAAAAATTAAATCCATTATTTTGACAGGAAAAAAAGGTTCTAAATCACTTTTAGCTACTTTGAAAAAGGTACCTTATTATTTCTTTACTAGTGTCTGATCACAATTGTATTGTACATTTAGGGGGAAAAAAATCATGTAATTTAATTTATTAGGATAACACCATGCTGTGTATGTACAGCAATATTCTGTCTGAGCCTGATGTTTCTGTGGATCATTGGAGAGAGGAGACCTGTTTTTTTCTGTCAATTCAGTCTAGACATTTACAAAAAATATGTTTATAATACTTCAACAAAACAGATTATCTGTATAATTGCTAACTACAGATTCTGATTTAGATATTCAATGTCAACCGTAACATTATATTTAGTGGTTTATTCTGCATACTATAATTTTATCATACATCTGCAACAAAAGATTGACCATTTGTTGGAATTGTGAAATTTTCAGTTTATCTGAAATTTCACCTTGGAAGCTATTTCTGGTAAATTGTCTGTCACCTTAAGTTCCTGTCAATATTTTCTTCACAAATCAGTATAATTCCCTATGATGATTTCTAGATCTGTTGACATAATTATCACTGTAGGTTTGCCAAATATGGTCTGTTCAAGCATGATTAGATGAAGTGGAAACAGTCTTGTATTATTGAAGGGAGTGAAAAAGTCATTCCTCTATATGACGCAAGGGGTAAAAATATGCTTACATTATAAATACTCCAGACACCAGGTACATTGATTCCATGAAGGTTGATCTTGAGTGAAGGAAATAAATATTGTTCAAACTGCAGACTAATGATCATGAGACATGACAAAGAAATATGTTCAAATTAAAGATTAATAAAATAATTTGCTTTATTATTTTTTTAGCTTTGTTTATTAATTGACTTTTGTTGTTTTTGTTTACAGTAAAAATGCGGAAATCTGTATCAAATGCATACAGTAGAAGACCATCCTCTGCGGAGCGATCGTCCACAGGATCTCGTGGGTCTTATGGTCGACGTGCATCATCACAGGAGCGTCCATCCCTGTCTGGTGGCCCACTACGTGTCAATAATGATGCAAACAGAAAAAGTGGTATTCCACAGCAAAAATGGTCCAGTCAATATTCACAGGGTTCATCAAACGGTGCTGCCAACCGGAGCACAGTCTCCAGATACAGTTTTTATGGGTCAAATCAGCAAAAGAAAAGGTTAATACTAAAAATTAAGTCTACTCCAACCAAATACACAACTCATTAAATTTTGGCATCAATGTCAAATTGCATCACTAAATGTATTATAGTATTTTAAAAGGTGCATTCATAAAAAAATACTGTCTGGTACATTTTTGCTCTCTATGGCATTTTTATAAAAAAAATCTTTTAATTGGTACATTCATGTCATGATAATTTGAAATGAGAAGAAAAAAGGTATGCAAATGTTTTGTAATGTAGATTGAATTATTTTATAATGAAGTGTGTATTGCAGCAGTTCAAATTGAGACATTGAAAAAATTTCTTATATTGTGAATGTCATACCATTTGTGTTGCTGTTCTTTTGAAAACAGACCTCAAACAGGACCAGACAAATTTGAGAACACAGATTAGCACATTAATTACACAAAGTAAACAGGTATTCAAAGTGTTGTATTCCGTCGTTGCATATAACAGAGTTAGCTCCTTTGCGGGTAGGTATCCATTGTGATTTCATTATTTTGTGAGCACAATTCATGCAATTTCCTTCAAAAGTATGATGTTTTGCTCGCAAACACATGATGTCACAATCAATAGTGTTCATTAGCCTTCCCCAACGAAATGAAAAGAACACACATTTTACTGTTTGTTAAATGTTGTTTTACACTGTCAACAACTAAATTTCAGAATGTCCCGGGGTAGTGGTATGGGGATGAGAGGACATACTGGCATCACCAAGGACCCTCGGCCTATCTCTAACAAGTCCTACCAACAGTCATGTATTAAAGACCTAGTTCTGGTAACACATTTACTGTTGAATGTCAAAGCAATCGATATGAAAATAATAGTCTCCATAACATATCAAAAATAATATAAAAGCAACAGACATATTTTTTATATTTCATATCATTACAAACATTGTTAACTATTGTAGAATGATTGAATTTCCACTTGTCTGGTTTCATGGATTAAGATCAATTTGTTCTGTTTCAGTTTTTAACAGAAAAGCAGTTTCCACAATCTATATCTCCTAAAGTTCTACAATCACCAACCAGTGGAGATTTCATGAAGATATTTGAGGTTTGTCCATCCCCAACTTTTGATGTGTCATGTTGTCAGTTAATAAATAGACGCCTGTTCTGCTATTTCTTTATCACCTTTATCAGACATTGTGAAATTTGCTGGTTCAACGGACATTTCCGGCAAAATTTGACTCGGACCACCTATTTTAAAATTCCGGTCCAGACCAACCGTCCGGCGAAAACGCGTCTCTGAAGTATTACGCAGGTGCTGAACCTGGCAAAAACGTAAACTGCATAAGATGAATCAGATAATCTTGAAAACAGCTGCCTGGATACTTATTGCAGGAAGTTATGTTTACTTCAACATTTTTACATTAATGTTCGGTCCAGCAAAATCTTGTTCGGTTCGGCTTATTCACAGTCCTTGCCAGTTCGAATGTCCGGCCATTTTTTTTAACTTTGGCAATGTCTGCTTCATGCGTTGCCTAAAAGTTACATACTAGATATAAATATCACTATGTCTTTGTTTACATCTCAACGTACGCTTTTTAGTAGACAATTTGAATTCTTGTTAGCTGATCAAACTTAAAAAAAAGCATAGAGACCTACCTTACCAAATATGCCAGAGCTTCAGATGGACGGTGCGCCCACGCCTATCTCGCATATTTATTGAAAATGACGTACAATATTCTTTCTGGATGTGCCGATCGGCACAATGCAAATACATATGGTAAAAGGAAAGTAACTGCGGTCCACAAGACTGTACCAATTCCTTAAAATCATAACTGGATTTGGCACATGGCGAGTCTTGTCAGATCCATCCTGACCTACCGAGAAGAAATGTTAGCATGGATAAATTTGTCACTGAATCTAGTGTGTTTATTATTCTGAGAGATAGAGACAGAAATTAGAATGGCTGTTAGCATTGTTTTAAATTTGTTTTGATGTGACAACAAGACCCGTCATTGCAATGATATATGGGTCAGTGGTAAGTGTTTGATGCTATTTCTAGTGAAGAATTTAAATGGTCAATTACATGAGTGTTTAATGAAAAGAGTTCATGCTCTGCTTCTTATTGTTATCATTATTTTTTTTTTTTTTCCTCTTCTAACTAATTTTGTGACTGTTTCAAATTTTTTAAACCAGTAGGTCCAAGTTCATATTTGTTGTATTTTTGGCCCACTATCATCAGATGGTGGGCTATTCAAATTGCCTTCGTCCCTGGTCTGTCCTCCCGTCCGTAAACAATTCCTGTCACCGCTATTTCTCAGAAAGTACAGAAAGGCTCCGTCTCAAATTTCATGTGCAGGTTCCCCTACGGGTCTTGTTCTGCATATTGCATTTTTTGACCAATCGGTCAACAAGATGGCCGACAGACTCCATCTTGGATTTTGATAATCGAAGATTGTTACTGCTCTTTCTCAGAAAGTACGGAAGCGATCTGTCCCAAATTTCATTTGCAGGTTCCCCAAGCACATTAGTTGTGCATATCACATTTTAGAGCCGATCGGTGAACATGATGGCCGATAGATAGCCATCTTGAATTTTGATAATTGCATTCCTGTCAACTTTCAGGAATTGCAAAGAGGGAGAAAGCGCTTGAGCAAATTGTCAACAGTTCAACTGAGGCGCTATGTGTCGCTTATCATTATTATATGTGATGTTCTAGCATAAACCCTGTTTATCTTTGGAAAATATTAAAATAACATAGGATGGAAACATTTCCATATTTAATGAATTTATATACTATAACTTAAAAAGTTGTATCTTCAATTTCAAAGGTTTTTAGCATGAAAAAAACAACATTTGTGTTATTAATCAAGAGTAGAAAGAGAAGGAGAAACGGCATCCGTCACACTTTTCTGTGCAACAGTTATATCAACAGAATATTGTAGCCATCTGGGCTGGGGGCCCCGAGAGGGGGTACCTGTCTAAAGATGTTAACATTCAGTATACAATAAAAGTTATTGAAAAATAGATACGCATTATGGGTTGATTGAATAGCTTGACACAAAAAATAAAACAACAAGCTGCAAATTTAAAGAGAAAATCTGTATACATTTCCAAACTTTATCAAACTTTATTAGCTGCTCATGCTAGTGCAGACACAGCAGTTTGAGAAAGATCTTATTCTTCAGTGTCAAAAATTAGTTACAACATCAAAAAGAGCAAGTATTTTGGCACAGACCTGCACTGTGACGGATTGATGCTTGTGTGTGAGCTAAGATAGTAACGGAGTTTGATTTTGATAGAGCTGTATATGTGGAGATGTAAGAAAAGAAGGATAATTTTCTCTATCAAAAAATAACAGAATAAAAATGAGATAAAATCTGTTTCAAATTTTCTTTTATTTATCCATTAACATACAAGGTAACATAAGTATACAATCACAAGAAAAGCTGGCCCATGGTTTCGGAAAATGCCCCCCTCTTTTTGGCTCCGATGAGTCATGCTCATGCAAAATCATCTGAAGCTCTGACATGCACATGGTTCAGAGGACAGATGGGCTTGTATTGATTTTCAATATTAAAGAATTTCAATAAGCGTTTTACAGGATCTGCCAAAATATTAGGGGCGAAATAATAAAACTTATTTTTCTGCTTTATTGATAACTACCTAGCTGTCAAAATCAACTTCAAACTCAAAATGTGTAATTTACTTGAATGTGTTTTAATCTTTCAGTTTATATATGGTTTCCTGAGTCCCAAGTGTTCAGTCAGCAGGGATGATGTACCCAGGATTATTAAACAGCTTGGCTATCCATTCACCATTACGAAGAGTTCCATGCACTCTGTAGGCAGTCCCCATACCTGGCCTACACTGTTGGCAGCTCTCCATTGGCTTGTCAACCTTATAAGGGTAACACTACACACTACACTCAAATACTGTAACACTATATTCAATTATTGATGTCAAGAGTACGACAGTACTTCCAAAACATCCATGTATTTTTTTATTGTCTATGTCCATTTGTTTGAATTGAATTTGAATCAAAATATTTATCAATAGATGCATTAAAATTATGTGTACAAAACTTTGTTCTTATTGCACATACTGAAAATAAAGTTGAAACTGGACAAATCTAATTATCAAGAAGTACAATATTTAATTACATAGGTACTCCATCCTAGCAAAGGAAGGTGTATGTATTTGATTGTATGAAACAATCTATGATATCTCATTCAAAATGTTTCATTCTATTTCAGTGGGGTCTTTCAGATCTTGAGAGTGTCTTTTTTCCCTCTGTTGATGATGACTTTGAAAATTCTGTCCCAGAGACCAAGGTAAAATAATTTTCCATATCACAAACTTCCAATGTGGAATACATTTGGGGTAGGTGGGGGCTTCCAATGTGATCGATAACAAATTAAAAAGGACTATTTTTATATGTATTTTAGGTCAAGTACGACTATTTTGAACAAACCTACAGTGCATACATGGCAGGACAAGACAGTTTTGAGGACTATGATGAACAACTTGAAGGGAAAATGCGTATGTATTCTTGTAAGACGATTTCAGTACATCATTTGAGACAATGATTGACTATTACAATTATATAAGGTTCAGTGAGCTTTGTAAACAATTGGAATTTTGAACTTCTTCTTGGTACTTAGCCCAGAGACCTGGTCAAAGTCCATACTAGGCAGAACTGCTACTGTTTGTTGAAATGAATAGCCTTGACCTTCATTCAAAGTCACAAAGTTCTGAAAGTATCAGGTTAAGACTAATAGAATCTTACATGGGCCTGTCAGGTGGACAGGGATATCTAAACCGGAGTAAAAGATTTTAGCTGGTCAACCCGAGGCTTGCTGAGGGTTGACAGCCAAAATCTTTCATGTGGGTTGAGGCATCCCTGTTCATCTGACAGACCCATGTAAGATTCTTTTTCTCCCATACTTTAAAAAAATATTATGCAGTTATATACATTTAGAAACATTTCCAAAGCGCCGCCATCATAGGAACATCGCAATGTGTCAAAATCTATGACGTCACCGACAATAGTCGCCGTATGTAATGATGACATCACATCATTGTCTAGCACATGTGAGCTATCTTTTCCCTACCTCGGAAAAAAACAGAGTTATCTTTGATCTTTTCCCTAGCAACCGTGGAATAACCGTGTCAAATATGGAATAAATTGATTTCTACATAAATATAGGGTTATAAGTATTGTTTTTGGCATGGACACATTTTAAAGAAAACAAAATAGATCCAGAGAAATCAAAGATGCCCAAGGGGCCAATTTGTACGTACCTTTTTAGAAGGGAAAAAATGAAAGAGAAAATTTTGTCAAAAGAATTTTTTGAGCACTCTGCCATAAATGAAAAAAGTAATGTTTGTGAAGGCAAAACAATTATTTCCATGTTGCTATTAATTTGATAAAAGGTCCTGTGTAAGAAATGACGGTTATTGTCCAGATGATAGTTATTGATAATGCTGCTGGCAATGTCGCACCATTAGTTGATTTTGATGTAAAACTGTTTGAGCACTCGTTTACAGATGAGAGGTACTGTGGTACAGGTGGTGGGAACACCTCCCTGGAGATGGAGCACAAGAGATTACAAGCAGAGCTTGAACTACTGGAGAATGAGATGGTTAGTTTACTAACTGTTGGCCATATTGTTTTGTTTTATTGTTGCATTACTTTGAGTTGAGCATTCATAGAAGCAGTCAAACCTGTTTATAAAGACCACACAAGGGTAAAAAACTTGTTATACGCAAGTGAAATTTGGTTTCAATTGGCTATTTGAGACCCCAAGAAAGTCGTCTTAAAAAGTAGGTGGTCTTTATATTAAGAATATGGTAGCAAAGATAGGTTTTACTGTACTTATCGTGCTCAAAATTGATATTAGGTAAGATATTGTGCCAAAGTAAGTGTATTCTTTTGATAAGAAGGTATCTTGCCTTTTCATTAGATAATAAGAGAATCATTTAAAAATAAAAAAAAACAGATGCTTATTCCAAGGCAAACTTTATGTTGCAGAACATTTTATTTGCTTGTATTTCTACAATATGTAAATCAAATTATTTTGGAATATTGCTTTTAAAAGCAAAAAAAAAAAAAAATGAGTAAGTCATCAAAATCAAGAGTCAAGAGTATGATAAAGGAAGATTTTGTGTTTATTGTAACAGGACGGTTTTAAAACATCACAAGAAGCAAGAGACATGCTTAAACTGGATGTTGTGCGTTACACAGAGCACTTGTCCAAGATAGATAACCACAGACAAGAACAAGAGAAACAAGTAGCAGAGGTGGAGGAGGAACTGAATGAAGCCAGTAAGTTGTATTAAAATCTAAACCAGAGCACCTAGTAGGTGGACACTCAGAAGGTTGTTATTAGTCCACTCTTAGTGAAACCTTGAAGACTAGCTTTTCCCTCCTCTCTGCCAAAATTGGCAGCACACTTGTTGCTTCATTTCTACATGATTTTTACCAAGCTGCACACGTTCAAACAAAGATATTTACATTTCCGTTTTCTCTTTGCTATATAATCTTACCAACTGGGAAATGATGCAAGAATACATACACCAAAACACTGACTTCCGCAAGTAATGTTAATGCACATTAGATTTGGCCTATTGTTTATTTATTTTTAATTCTTCAATATAAACAATTTGAACGTAATGCAAATCTGAAATCATATTTCACAAAGTTTAATTTTATCAGAACATTAAATTTGAAAGAAATATTCGGTTGAAATGTATTTACTTTTCTTTTTTGTTAACTAGTTTGTAAACTGCATTTGTTGGACAAATATTTCAACATGATAATGCGTGTCATTTAAAATATATCTGTCCAACAAATGCAGTTTACACAACAGTAAACATTGAAAATAAAAACATTCCTTAATTAAAGTATAAGAATCAAATATTTGGGAAGATATTGATTTTTGCTCAAAAAGAAATCTGTTATTAGATGCTTCCATTTCTCTCATTTTATTAAATTTATTGTTGAATCTTGTGGAGACTTGCAGAGGTCATGTATCTGAAATGCTCAGTATGTTTTATTTATTTTTTAATTGCCGAAACATTTCATTGTGTTTATAAATACACTTTTTTGATACATCTTTTAAAGAGAAAAGTTACCTCAAAACAAATTAATTACCTGTATTAGAATTTTTGTTGCTACCTCTAATGAAGATAGTTCTATTTTGCTACGTTCAATAGGGAATATTTTGGTTTTTGATTTGTTACCATAGTTTGCTAATGAAGTGAAGATGTTGCTGCCAAAGGTAAGATTTTCTGTTTCGGTTACAGTGGCTGATGCTAAGTGTGCTGAATCCAATAAAGAGAAGCTCATTGCATTATTTGAGGATCAGAAACTCTCACAAGCTGATGTAGAACGGATCAAGCTACATAGACAAGAGCTACAGAGACAGCGACATGAGGCAGAGCGACGAGAGTCAGAAGTAGACAAAGAAATCTGGCAGAAAGAGATGGAATTGTCAAAAGAACATGAAAAGGTAGCCATATGGCTTGAAAATAAGAAAACTTCCGTTGTAGAACCAATCTTATATTATAACACATAACTATATTGCAAACCTTCGTTTGCAAAAATCAAAACTAAAAAAGCAATTTTCATAAAACATTGGACAAGTTTCATGTTATCAGATTAAGGTCAAGATCACTTTACTGATGAATGTAGTGGTCATCTCACTGGACTGTTTATAGTAGTTGTGAAGTTATATATTTTAGAGATTAAGGATTATTGACTGACACCTATTTATTTCACAGCTAGAGGAACGTTGTAATGAATACAGCATGCTGGCACAAAAACTTAAACTCATTCCTTTGTCGGCGGAGAATGCGTATGGAGTGGACTATGAACTGAACCCTTCATATAAAGGCTACATGGAATCCAGGTTTACAGATACAATTAAGGTAAATACCGCAGACTATAAAGTACACCCAGGCCCTTTCCGCATAACGGTCCTGTTACGTGTTATTTTTATTATTTAAGGTTTAATAAATGTCTGTAGACAGCGATAAAACGTTATGAACGACTGCTAAAATTGCACACGTTTGACATATATGTTGGCAAACAGGTTATTTCCTGGAATTCTATAAAATAATTTCGCTGTGTTTTCAATGAAATAATTGGCAATCAAGTTTGCGTATATTTCATAAAATATAGGATAAAATAGCGATCATATAATCATCATTCTGTCATAAAACATTGCCTAATCGATCTCTGCAGAGACATACATTTTCTTAATGCAGTTAAAGTCTTGTTGACTACACTTGGCGCAATGCATTGTATCAAGCGTCTTATTGACTTAAACACTATTCACAACAAAATCACACGAAGTCGCATGAGATTTCATTCCTAACTTCCAGTTTCAGTTTCAAAATAGTAGCTTGAGACAGGTTATGAACACGTTATGGTGTGAATTTTTATGGTCCTTAGTCGCATTAGGCAGGAGCTCATTGAATACAGGTCATTTATAAAGTAAATATCATTGGGGGGAATCATTAAGGTCGCATAAGACAGGAAGTCGCTGATTGTTTTAATGGAAAATATGGGGACCCATTTCTTACAATAATGTTGTTGATATACATTATGTACTTATACACCTCACATCATCATGCAAAAATAAAGGATTTTATACATAACATAACTGTAATTTGAATACGGATATTAATTGTAAGTAAAAGTATATTTCAGCAAGTAAAAATTGAGGGCACTTGCTATTTTTAGCAAGTGACAAAGAATGTAAAATTTAAGTCCTGACAGGGGGTCGTTAAGACAGGTTTGACTGTATACAAAAGTACATAAAAAAATAAGTCTGTTTCGTCATGATTCTTTTACATTTTAGCCTGCGCTGCTGCAGCTGAAGAAGCAATGTAGTGCTTCTGTGCACACAAAATCTACAGAGTTGATGCAGATCCAAGAGTCTTTAGAACAAGTAAGGTCACTTTCAAAAGATGGACAAACAAAAAATCATTTATTTTAATTATAATAATTTCCAATGCATACTTTGTTAGCACAAATGCAAAGTAAAAGGTTGTAATGCCTGTAACAGTTTGCTGCCGTTCTATTATAAGATTGCACAATTGTGCTACAGTACTAGTGTATCGACTCACTGTAGTGTATAACATTTGGTACCAACAAAACTTGACAAAACAGAAAATTGCCCCTCCTGTTTAACCCCCCTATAACTCACACAGGGCTCTGTCTGACCTGGCCTTAATCATATGTCATATCATGATGTCCTTATACCACAGATATCTGTAAACAAAAAATAATATCGGTCATGGCCACTAGAGGGCCCAACTTGACACTCCTCCTTTCGTTTGTCACTGAAAAAAAATTATTCTGTTCACCACATTATGATAGAGGGAAAAAAAAGACAAAATGAATGGTAAATAAACAGCTTCATTGTGCACAAATGTGTTCTCTTCTATTTTTAGATCAACTGTCAGCCAATCACAATGCGTGTTACATAGACGCTTCATGTAGCATGTACCATGTAATGATATGTAATCCACTACAGTGAGTCGATAAACTAGTACTGTAGCACAATAGAACGGCAGTAAATTGATAGAATTAAAAGATGGATACTTGCTGTCACAAATTAATGCTCCATATCCCTTGCATTTAGTTTCTGGTAAACTGAGAAACATTAAAAAGAACTAGGCCTACTGCCAGAGAACTACATGTAAAGAAAAATGAGACTGTTAAGAAAACTGAACCGACAACTGTGACATTTTTGTTTTATTTAACGTGAGAGAGGGACCTAATGATTAATATTTATAGGTGAATGAGTATATCAACGAGATGAAAGATGATGCCAACATGCTGGAAAGTCGGAATAAACGTATGGGGGATGAACTGGAGTGTAAAAAACAGGTAACATTGTTCTTAAGGACTGTGGTCTTAAAAAATTGTATGTACATTAAATGTGGAATATTGGACAGAATGTTTGAGGGTGACTGTGTACGTATCTTTATGTGTGGGAGTATTTGAAAGTCCAAAAATATGCACACCATACCTATATTTCTGACAGAAAATCTTAGTTTTGGGGTAAGTTATTGTAAGGCATTTGACAGTGTTGTTTTTTTAGGTCACCTGAGACGAAGTCTCAAGTGACCTATTCTAATCGCCTTTTGTCCGTCGTCGTCCGTCGTATGGCGATAAACAATTTACTTTTTTGACTTCTTCTCCAAAACTACTGAACCAAATTTGTTGAAATTTTGCAGAAACCTTCCATAGCCAAAGGTCAACCAAAATTGTGAATTATATGGTCCCAGCCTCACAGGGGCCTAAAGGGGTCAAATAGGCTAAAACTTCAAAAATTTTCTTCTGAAATTCCAGAAATGGTAGAATCAAATACTCTTCATAGATTAAAAGGTCTTGAGGTCCTTTACAAAAATTGTGAATTATATGACCCTGGGGTCTCACGTACCCCCCTAGGGAGGGGGTCAAGTTTTCTATAGTTTATATAGGGAAAACACATTTTTGAGCATAATTTGGTCATTTGTAATAGGAAATGAGTCAAATGTTGTCAGAATTATCAGTATGAGAAGGCCATTGAATCCTATTAACAATTTTTCCACGACTGACCCCCAGGGGCCTGAGAGGTGGGGCCAAAAGGGATAAATAGGCTAAAACTTCCAAAATCTTCTTCTGAAATTCCAGAAATGGCAGAATCAAATGCTCTTCATAGATTGAAAGGTCTTGAGGTCCTTTACAAAAATTGTGAATTATATGACCCTGGGGTCTTATGTTCCCCCCTGGGGAGGGGGGTCAAGTTTACTTTAGTTTATATAGGGAAAATGAGGAAATAGGAAATAAGTTAAACTTTGTTAGAATTATTAGCCTGAGATAGTATTTTAACATCATATCCATATTGGTCCTGGCCAACCCCAAGGGGCCAGAGGATGGGGCCAAAATTGGTCAAAATGGCTAAAATTTCAAAAGTCTCCTTCTGAATTTGGAAATTTGATGGAACCAAATACATACTCCTAATAGATTGGAAGGTCTCTTTAAGGCCCTTTACAAAAATTGTGAATTTCATGGCCCTGGCATCTCAGACTTTCCCCTGATTAGGGGTCAAATCTATTTTATTGATATTAGAAAAACACATTTATGAACATTATTTTCTTAATTTTCAATAGGTCAAACTTGGTTAGAATTATTACCCTGTGATAGCATCATCATATCCATATTGGTCCTGGTCAACCTTCAGGGGTAGATGGGCGCGGCCAAAAGGGGTCAAAATAACTAAAATAAGGGGAAAAAAATCTTCTGAATGCACCGATTTGATGGAACCAGATACTCCTCATAGATTGAAAAGTCAGTTATAAAATCACTGACTGGTTTCAAGGGCCTGATGGGCCAATATATAGTGTTTTTGTGTCTTTGTTTCATTCTGTATCCGAACTCAGGTGACCGCTAAGGTCCATGGGCCTCTTGGGGTTTTTTTTTGGAAGGTTGTGAGTGAGTCTAGCAACAGTTGATTGCACTTGTTGGGGCCACACATCGAGATGCACAAATTTGGTAGGATGATTCCCCATGTCATCTAGATCTGCTCTGTGAGGTGTTGGGCTATATATTAAACCGGGTTCAAATGGCTGCTCAGCGCCCAAAAAAATGAAAATTTTCTATAGAAAGAAATGTAATATTGTTCTCAATTTTGGTTGGATAATTTCTTGTACCATCTAGTTCTGCTGTGTAACATTTTATCAGGTGAACCGGATTAAAAATTATTTGGATTTTAACTATGAGAAAAACTGAAAAACTTTTTGTGATAACATTATTAAGCAAAGTTACAACTAAACAACAGGATTGCCGAAAGGATAAGGTCATAAGTCCAAAGTGCAAGGTTAAATTTAGCATTTCTGATGAGCATTATCATATTTATACATAAAACAGTATAAAGTTCACCACAATGTAAACCATTGTGTCAAATCCTCTATGAATTGGTGTGATCATATTGATTTGTATTTAATCAGATTACAAATATTGCGGTAGGTTTTTATTTTCCTGTGAATCTTATGATTTAAGAAAAGGAAATAAACAATACCACAATAAATCTGTCTAAATAAGATTGCCTCTATATATATTTGGTCATTCAATCGGTGACATGGTTTTCCACACATAGAACGTCATGTTTTCAAAATTGTCAATGTGTGAATTATGCAAATAATTTTATAGTACATAGATGTGAAAGTCTTACTTTTTTATACTTTTCCAGTGCAAGCTTGTAGTTTGATATGAATTCATTACTTTATTACCAGGTTTTTCAGCGCGAGTTTCAGCAGACCCAGGAAGAGATGGAGAGTCTGCAGCGCAAGACCCGAGAGTTGTTGGAACAACAGACCTCATTACAGATGAATCTACAAGATTCCAACAGGGATCTCAAGAATGCATACAAAGAGTAGGCTTGTTGAGAAAACATTGCTGTACTGGTCTATTGTTCTTAATGCCTAAATAGGCAGTTTTTGGGATAGTAATGGCATTAGTTATTATTCCGTCACATGGTACCACCGACTTGTGAGTTAGCTATAGCCATACCTTAGGTAATTTGGGAGTTAGCTATAGCCATACCTTAGGTAATATATGTTCTCCAAAGGATGCTACATCAACAGGGAGCAAGGGTATCTGTCTGCTGAACATACCGTATTTTCCCTAATGAGGGCTCCGGGCGCGGGTAAATGGCCAAGGGGGGCGCTGTTATTTGAGACCATTTTTAGATGTTTTTTCTGAAACAGACTATAGTCATCTTGCCTTTAGTTTCGTATTTTTCTGAAACTTACTATAACCAACTTACGTTTTGAAGAAATTACATAATTATGAAGAAATGTATGCACCAGAAGTATTAAACACTGGTTAAATATGTCTGTTTCACAGAATTTTTGCATTACATGCTAGCCTGTTTGTTTACCATGCGTACACAAAATGGCGGACGGTGCTTTTGATCGCTACTTTCGTTTTGTGGCAGATGGGAATTACCGACAAGAGCACACAATAAAATGCTTAGAAATGATAACATTCCTGTTATTTAGGAACCTTTATCATAGATATACAGTAAGTATTCATAAAACCTGTATAGACATCGCTAAAATGTTGTTGACAGTTAGTCTTCATCCATACACGTGTGTGGGGCATTCAAGTGACACGTTTTATTTTGAACATGGCGTTCTCGCTGTTTCTATGTGTAAACACTTGGCAAAGATGTCCTAAGATGTCCCATGCAATAAATTTAGTGCTTATACAAGCTGATCGGATATCTGTTAAGCATCAGATGATGTGAAACGGTATTTTTCTAGTGTCTGCAAAGACAAATCATCACAATCTGGCATAAAAATTGTATAAAATGAGTTGATTTTTTTCAGCAAAAAACGTGGGGGCACCCTTATTAGAGGAGGTGCTCTTAATAGGGAAAATACGGTACCTCTTTTTTTTTTTTTTTAATATTTTTCTCACAGACCTTCACAAAGGTAATTGCACTCATCATGAACATGTTCATCATATCTATAGGTTTAATATACAGTATATTATTTAAGGATTTAGGTAAACTGAAAATTACAATTCATCAAAAAGCAAAGTAATACCAGAAACTTACTATAAGTCTATAACATAGTTCAAAGTTTTGTTTTTTATGCCTTCTAGGTTTGAACAAAGTCGGATGGAGATAGCAGAGACAGAGAAAGCCTACTGCAATTTTATGAATGATACTACTAATACAGTCACTATGCACTTGGAGAAAATTCAGGTACTTTTTAACTATGTAACATTTTGAAAAACTGAAGATGATGTGAATTTTTAAAAAAAAAGTGTGAAAGTATTAATTAAAATACTATTTTATCAGAAACATATTACTCCACAAACCAGTCAGCTGCGAATGCTTAGAGTTAAGAACTTCCTTACTGTGAATCGTTTGACTTGTAACGCAGTGAGAAATTCACTACCATGTATCCAAACACTCTACCGACTGCATGGCAATTTTTATCCCCCGCTTTCTCCAAAACGGGGGATATTAATTTGGGTTTGTCCGTCCGTCTGTAACACTTCGTTTCTGTGTAATAACTGTAACTTAGTAACAAGGTTTAATGCCTTAAGGACTCGGCCGAGTTCGATCGCGACTATCAACGGACCTTATTTAGCGGAGTTATGGCCCTTTGCTTAATTTTTTTAAAAAGTCGGTTTTGCCACTTCCATACAATAACTGTAATATTAACTGATTTTCTTCAAACTTGCTAGCAGGGTTGAATGCCTTAAGTGCCTGGCCAGGTTCGATCAACTCTATCAGTGGATGTTATTTATCAGAGTTATGGCCCTTTAGTTTACTACAAATGTTATTTTTCTGCAGTTTCTGTGTAATAACTAACAAATGTTAAAACTAATGTTGTTAAAACTTGGTTACAAAGTTAAATGCTTTAAGGCCAAACAAAATTAATTAGTTGGTTCTCAGGCCACTTTTTTTCAAATTAGATGAGGGAGGGAGGGCTTTTTTTTTTTCTTTTTTATTGTAGAAAAAAGAGACGAGGGATTTTTTTTTTTTTTAATTTCCCAACACAATAGGAGGTAAAATTCATGAAAGTTTCAATTCAAAAGGATTTTGTAACAGCAAATTATCAATACCTTGTTAAATACAACACGTTTGTTGTTGACAACGGTGGTATCCTCGGGGTAGGGCTCCAGTAATGACAGTTTTCGAGCGGCCGCGAAAAGCACATCAAAAGCATTTCGTTTACGGTTCCCACTATCACCCGTTTCGTCATGATCACGGTATTCAGGTTTTGTTAGGGTGCATGCACCATCAATTATGTCATATCGGATGTAACGGCGGAATGCTGTGACAGTCTCCCCCACTTCATCATTACTTGATCGGATCCAGACACTTTGCTCTGACCGATTGACGCCATCATTTTGTTCAGCATCAGTTTCTCGGGAAAAGTCCAATCTTAGGGTCCTTATGTGCCCTCCTTCAATGATTGGAAGAGTTCGGTCAAAGTACAAGCATCGGAGAATCCACCGATAATGTTCCATGGCAGTACGACCGTGGAACCGTGCTGAATGTGGACAGATACCAGCGACATTACGTTTTGCATATCACTTTGGCGCTTGGAACATTCATTCACTAGTATTGCAGACAAACGTTTAAGAGATGTGCCGTCTAAAACTGCCGGAGACGGACACTTTTTTACGAGAGCAACCTCGTACGTTTGCCAATCAAAATCACGTTGGCGCTTGGAATACTCGTAGTGTGAATGCAGACAAGCGTTTTTAAGATGTGATGTCTAAAATCGTATAAAAACACGGATGCGGACATTTTTTCCGGAATTTTGGTCCACGCATACAATCTTTTTTTTTTTTTACTTTTACAATAAAATCGGCAATGCGGGGCTTAAAAATGATATGCGCGCGGGCCTGAGAACCAACTAATTAATTTTTTTTGGCCTAAGGGCTTAGCCAAGTTTGATCGCCACTTTTGACAGATGTTAATTAGCAGAGTTATGACCCTTTGATTTGATTTTTTAAAAAAAAACATTTTCTGCCACTTTCGTACTATAACTGTAATAACTATTAACTGATATTCTTCAAACTTGGTAACAAAATTAAATGTCTTAAGGGCTCGGCCAAGTTCTTTCGCCATTTGCGACAGACCTTATTTAGCAGAGTTATGGCCCTTAGATTTGATTAAAAAAAAGTCATTCATGTTATATTAGCTCACCTGGTCCGAAGGACTGAGGTGAGCTAATGGGATACCGCAGTGTCCAGCGTCCGTCAACGCTCAACTTCTTCTCCATAACCGCCGATCAGATTTCAACAAAATTTGTCTGGTAGCATCCTTATGGGCTAACTGAAAATTGTACAAATGATGGGGCTGACCCCCCCAGGGGCCTGAGGGGCGGGGCCAAAAGGGGTCAATTTGGCTATTTCCATATAAACGACTTCTTCTCTGAAACTAAGCATGAGATAGCACCCATACTGCAATGGTAGTAATGTTATAGGGTGGGGATTCAAAATTGTACAAATGATAGGGCTGACCCCCCAGGGACCTGAGGGGCAGGACCAAAAGGGGTCAATTTGGTTATTTTTTTATAAACAATTTCTTCTCTGAAACCAAGCATGGGATAGCACCCATAATGCTGAAAACTGAAAACAAATTTTTTACAATATTTGTAACAATTACGATTTTGTTTATAGAAATGTTAAAGTGTAACTCGTAGAAGTGGTGGTACAGCTAATGTAGCCAGAGCTGGCACATTTACCTGTGAATTTAGCGACATTAACGGAGCACTGTAAATCTGAAAAAATAGCCACACTGTTTTGATACACGGTAGAGAACTTCTCACTGCGTCACAAGTCAAATGATTGACGGTAAGGAAGTTCATAACTCTAAGCATTTGCAGTTGACTGGTTCGCAGAGTAAGTCTTAAATTACGAGTTGATTAATTTATTACCTCATCACAAATTAATTTTGATGAAACATTCATTAGCTATCTAAAAGTGATGTTGTTAAGAGGAAATTGAAGAAAAATTTCTGGATCTTATCAAAATTGATCATGTTTTGGTCCTTTTATCCTTGAAAGTTAACTTTCTAGTTTATATGGCAAATTTAATTTGGTTTTATATTCTTGTACAAAACAAATCAATTCTGATAACACAGACTGATAAACTTGGATAACACTGAATACAGATTGCATTAGTTATAGATTGACTTGATAAGATTGATTCCTAATATCGGAGTAAACATTCAACTTTCAAGATATATTAATGAATTTCACATTGTTATGTTGCTTCTAAGAATGAAAATAAGTTGTCATAATATTACTTGAATTGTTTACAGGGTCGATTTGCTGACCTGTGTCTCGAGTCGGAGCAGATATTACAACAGGAGAAAAGAGAAGCACAGGATAACCAGACACTCTTCAAACACTTACAGCCCCCATCAAGGACCGAAGGCAAATGAAAAATTACACAATGTGCAATTTTGGGAAATCTGAAAGTGAATTGTTAAGAACAGGATAGTTTTAATTTATCCTAAAACATTGTGACCACTTTGCTGTGGATTTCCAGCATCATTACCTATTGAGCCGGGGAGGGGAAATTAATCCTTAAAATTGTTTTCCTGTGTAAGATAACTGATGTGTCATTTTTTGTAGAAGTCTTATAGAAAGAATTGCCCAAAAGCAATGTACATCATTTCTGGTGTAAAAAGCTGTTGTTTTGATCTACTACTGAAGAAAGTTAGGCTGCTAGCTTAACCCTTTTTTTTTCTTCTAGTTTTAGTATTTTAATTAGTAAGTAGTTGAATGGCACAATATCATGAAATTTAAAAGGAAACTTTGGATTGCAAATGGTAGGCCGAGGTCAGAAGACATTAGTTTCTTAAGCTATAAAGAAAGCTGAATTGCATTCGATAAGTACAGTGGACCCTCGATAATCCGGACACCTTTGTTTCCAGCCTAAACCATCCGGATCATGAGTTTACAGGATTGCCAAATTCGGTGTTTTTAGGCAATGAAATTTTCACGTACAAGTTATATTATAATAAATACTTCGTTCGTTAAGTTTTATAGGTGTTTTTTTTTTATATAGTATTACGTTAAGAATATGAAATAAACCTATTTCTTTTTGAAAATACCAAACCGAAAGCCATCGTTAATTGTGTACTATGTATGCATATAGCTAGGTATCCCACTCTTGATCTGTCGTACAGCAAATTATGTTTCAAAATGCCTAACCCAGGATCATATCATCTACGTTCTTGGCATAAAAAAACTATGCTAAAAATAGTTGTGAACATTTTATGAACTCATATAATTGTTATTTTGTATATTGTGTGTTTTTATTGACCATTTCCACAAGTCTTTGCTTTCTGACTTAGAGACGTGTGTAACAACCACCCGCCCGTTCACATCTAACATCATGCACAATGTCACACACGTGTAAATGGCATGTGCCGTAGCCTTTATATTTTATACCATAGATGATGGATTCGAATAGATTCACATACATTTAAAATACTTTTTAATTTTGTGAGTATAATCTCACTTTATTGTATCCGAAACTCAGAGCGATATATTCTGCATGCGAAATCAGTTAGGTATCTACAGCATATATACCGTACCCATGCTCAAACTGCATGTAAATTTATCTGCTTCATACTTTTTTAGAATATCAGGGTTTATTATCTGCTATCAGAAAATATCTGAATGAAGCTGACTCAGAAAAATGTCATCAGATAGAATATCCTTTTATTCCTACTAATATAGAATATTTCATGAGGAATGTACAGGGCTCAAAGGATCTGTACAATATAATGACAAAAAATAATATTACTCCTACAGGGAGGAGAAATTGGGAAGATTTAGTTCAGTTAAATCATTTGAAATGGGTTGATATGTATAAAAATTACGTAACACTCTTCGACGCACTTATTCCATTTTCCTTCAATAAAAAAAAAATCCTTTTTGGTTTAATTTCGCAAAATCACAATCAGATTTCATAAAAAATAGATAAAGTAATTTTCATTTTGATTAAGAACTAAATACATATATATATATTGCTACATATGAATTTAATCTTTTATTGAGACATCTACACTTATAAATATATATATATAAACAAAGAAAAAAGTATGTGTCCATGTAGAGTTGAATATGTAAACAATAAAACTCAACGACCTTCCTTTAGTACTTTCGCCATTTCATGATGGCTCTTCAGGAATGTTTATTTTTCAAAGAACAAATTAATGACGTCACAAGGTACACACGTTTACATAACAATAATATGAAGTTGCGCCATTTTCTTCATATTATTGTTATGTAAACAACATAACTGCAACCTCCAGCTATAAAATCCATAATATCCATATCGATATTTATACTCAATACTCTCTCTCTCTCTCTCTCTCTCTCTCTCTCTCTCTCCCCCCCCCTCCCCCCCCCCTCCCCCCTCTCTCTCTCTCTCTCTCTCTCTCTCTTGTAAATGTATCATTAAATGTTGGATGGGTGTGTGTATGTGCGAGTATAGAGTTGTGTATATCAAATGAAAAAATGAGACATGACAATAATGTGGCTGATGGTGATGAAGATGATGATGATGTTACTGTTGTTTATGTAGATGAAGATGATGGTAGTGAGACTGCTTATTATATGTTTGATGATTATGACAAGGATGAGGATGAGGATGAACATAATGATGTTGATTAATGGTGATGATGATGAGGATGATTATGATAATGAATGAAGATGACAATGATGTAATATCACACTATTATATGAACGTTGTCTTTGGGGGGGGGGGGAGTTACACAAAAAAAAAAAAAAAAAAAAAAAAATGGAAAAATAAAATAGATTAAAAAAAAAAGAGAGAATAAAATCTGTTTTATGTTGGAAGACCTTTCTAAACTGACAACAGTCCTCGTACCAAAACCAGTTATGTAGTCTATGCACATTCTTTAATTTGTATGAATTTATTAATTACAATTTAGATCACAATTCAAATGTTTATGTGGCATTTTTAGCCCACCATCTGATTCAAACCACCTTTCGTCTGTGGTCCATCGTCCGTCCGTCCGTTTCTCAGAGAGTGCAAAAGGGATATTTTTCAAATTCGATATGCAGGTTTCCCTAGGGCCCTAGTTGTGCAAATTGCATTTTGGGACCGATCGGTCAACAAGATGGCCGCCAGGCAGCCATCTTGAATTTTGACAATTGAAGTTTGTTACCGCTATTTCCCAGAAATATTTGAAGGAATCTGTCTCATATTTCATGTGCAGGTTCCCCTAGGGCCCTAGTTGTGCATATTTCATTTTGGTACAGATCAGTCAACAAGATGGCCGCCAGGCAGCCATCTTGGATTTTGATTGTTAAAGATTGTTACCGCTATTTTTCGGTAAGTACTGAAAGGATCAGCCATCTTGGATTTTGATTGTTAAAATTTGTTACCGCCATTTTTCGGTAAGTACTGAAGGGATCTTTCTCAAATTTCACATGTAGGTTGCCCTAGAGCCCTAGTTGTGCATATTGCATTTTTGGACTGATCGGTCAACAAGATGGCCACCAGGCAGCCATCTTGGATTTTGACAATTGAAGTTTGTTACCGCTATTTCTCAGAAAGTACCGAAGGGATCTGTCTCAAATATCATGTGTAGATTCCCCTAGGGGTCTTGTTTTGCATATTGCATTTTTGGACCGATCAGTGAACAAGATGTCTGACAGGCTGCCATCTTAGATTTTGATAGTTGAAGTTTGTTACCGCTATTTCTCAGAAAGTACTGAAGGGATCTGTCTCAAATTTCATGAGCAGGTTCCCCTAGGTCCCTAGTTGTGCATAATGCATTTTGGGACCAATCGGTGAACAAGATGGCCGACAGGACGCCATCTTGGATTTTGACAATTGAAGTTTGTTACCGCTATATTTCATAAAGTAATGAAGGGATATGTCTCAAATTTCATGTTCAGGTTCCCCTAGGGGTCTTATTGTGTATATTGCATTTTTGGACTAAATGGTAATTAAGATGACCGATATATACTTATTTCTCAAAAAGTACTGAAGGGATCTGTCTCAAATTGTATATGTTCCTTGCTGTGCATATTACATTTTGGGACCGATCTGTGTACAAAATGACCGACAGACGCCATCTTGGATTTTGACAATTGAAGTTTTGTTACCGCTATTTCTCAGAAAGTACTGAAAGGATCTGTCTCAAATTTCATGTGCAGGTTCCCTTAGGTCCCTAGTTGTGCATATTGCATTTTCAGACCGATCGGTGAAAAAGATAGCCGACAGGTAGCCATCTTGGATTTTGATAATTGAAGTTTATTACTGCGATATACCTCAGTACTGTAAGTAATGAAAGGATCTTTCTCAAATTTTATATGTAGTTTGTAGTAAAAGTTTGAAAAGCAGAGAAAAGATCCATCTTTCCATTGTCAGACATACGAGGGATGTTCCGAAATTAATGTAACTTGCGCAATATCTCGTGGAAATCGTGCTAAATGGGCTTAAAACTACCTCGTGGCGATAGCGTGAAATATGAAGCGTGATATAGGTAAATATCTCGCTTACAATTACACTGACCTTGGTGCTGTGTACATTGTTTTGTAGCGCACTCGTTACACTCTATACAAATATGGTTGGCAAGAGAGTTGAAAACGTAATTGAAATTAGGGACTATATCAAAAGCTCTTCTTGGCTTAAAGCCGGTGGATATTCATTGTGAGGTGTGTGATATATATGGGAAGGGTCAAATGTCATATATGACTATTTGTAGGTGGGTTGCTCGATTTAAGTCGGGACACCAGCAGCTTAAAGATGCTGCCCACGCAGGTCGCCCTGCAACAAAGCATAACATTGAACTAATTCGGCAAATCCTTGAAAAAGATGCAAGGTACACTGTCTGGCAGTTAGCTAAAATGGCAAGCTTGTCTTTAGCACGTATTCATTGCATTTTAAAGAAACATCTTAAGCTGGGCAAGACCAATGCCAGGTGGATACCCCATTTACTTACTGACAACCAAAAGAGGTCCCGGGTTGACAAGGCCAAATCCTTTCTGAAGAAATACCCAAAATACAGCAAAAAGGCTTTTGATAATTTGGTCACAGGTGATGAAACACGGGTGTATTTTTTTCGAACCCAAAAGAAAATGCTCTAATCGAATCTGGGCAAGAAAAACGCCAGGCACCCTAGCATTGCTAAAAGAATTCGCACTGTGAGGAAGGTTTTGTAAGTCATATTCTTTGATGACAAGGGTCCAATCATTCAAATCCCTGTTCCAAAAGGCAAAACTGTCACAGCGAAGTATTATAGAGACATTGTACTTCGAAAAGTTAAGAAAGTCTACAAACGCCGCTGTCACAGACAGGTTTGAAGTACCTCAGGCTCTTACATGATAATGCGCCAGCACACAAGGCGCGCATTGAAACGGAGTTTTTGAAGGCAGAAAAGGTCACTGTCCTCCCCCACCTTGCATATTCACCAGACTTGGCCCCCTGTGACTTTTTCTTGTTCCCCAAACTAAAATTTCACCTGTCTGGAACAAAATATAAACCAAGAAATGCCCTTGGCTCTGCCATTTACCTGCCATCTTATGAGTATACCAATTCAAGAGTACAAAAACTGCTTCCAAAAGTGGATCGCTCGGTTGAAACGATGCATAAATGCAGAGGGGGGGGGGGGGAGTACTTCGAGGGACAAGGTTGAAACGATATAAATGCAGAGGGGGGGGGGAGTACTTCGAGGGACAAGGCAAAGTAAAATCATCAGAATTACTTCTATCAAAGAGAAATCACCAAAGTAACAATAATTTTGGAACACCCCTCGTAGATCATTCTTTGGTGGGCGCCAAGATCGCTCTGGTATCTCTTGTTAGCCCACCTGGCCCAAAGGGCCAGTGAGCTTATGTCATTGCCCGGCGTCCAGCTGTCAACATTCCTTTAAATCGCTACTAGTCACAGAGTTCTGCATTGAAGGTAACCAAATTTGGCCAAAAAAATTCTTGGGGGAAGGGGAACAGAGTTTGTATAAATTTTGGCTCTGACCTCCCGAGGGGATCAGGGGCGGGGCCCAATAGAGGAAATAAAGGTAAATCCTTTAAATTGCTACTTGTCATAGAGTTAAGCATGGAATGTAACCAAATTTGGCCAGAAACATCCTTGGGGGAAGGGAAATATAGTTTGTATAAATTTTGGCTCTGACCCCCCCAGGGGCGGGGCCCAATAGGGGGAAGAGAGGTAAAGCCTTTAAATCACTACTTGTCAGAGTTGCTACATTGAATGTTACCATATTTGGCCAGAAACATCCTTGGGAGAAGGGGAACAACATTGTCAGAAACATCCTTGGGAGAAGGGGAACAACATAGTCAGAAACATCCTTGGGAGAAGGGGAACAACATAGTTTGTATAAATTTTGGCTCTGACCCCCTGATCTTGGATGAGTTTGAAATTCAGTATGATTCAACGCTAATTTACAGAGTTATTGCCCTTTGCACTAATAATTACTATTGGACCTTGTGAACACAATAACTTTAGTAAATGAGGACTAAGCTTTATGAAACTTTGTATGTAGGTGAAAATTGAAAAGATCTTGGTCAAGTTTGAATATAGCTTGTTTTTACGATAACTTATGGAGTTATTGCCCTCTACACTAAAAATATTATTGGACCTTGTGAACACAATAACTTGAGTAAATATGCACCAAGCTTAATGAAACTTTGGATGTAGACTAAAATTAGAATGATCTTGGACAAGTTTGAAAATCGACCAGATCAGATTGTAACTTACAGAGTTATTGCCCTTTGCAATTATAATTATTGAATCTTGTAAACATGATAACTTGGGGTAAATATGCACCAAGCTTAATGAATCTTTGTATGTAGACTAACATTGGAAAGATCTTGTACGAATATGACAATCAGCTTAATTCAATTGTAACTTACCGAGTTATTGCCCTTTGCAATTATAATTATTGAATCTTGTGAACATAACTTGAGTAAATATGATCCGAGCTTAATGAAACTTTGCCTATAAACTAACATTGGAAAGATCTTGTATGGTTAAGAAATTCAGCGTGATTCAATTGTAACTTACAGAGTTATTGAACTTTGCAATTATAATTATTGAATCTTGTGAACATAATAACTTGAGTAAATATGATCTGAGCCTAATGAAACTTTGCATGTAGACCTATGAGATGTATATAGAAAATTATATAACTAATTTGTATCAAATATCAGGTGACCGTTAAGGCCCATGGGCCTCTTGCTTGTTTGTTTTCATGTTAAATGTCATTCTTTACGTAATCTTAAATTTTGGAGGAAATGAAGATAATAATGACACTACTTCGTGAATGTTCTCAATTTTACGTGATCTGGTAATGACAACAATTTAGTTACAAAACATTTCAGATATTTTATCTTTGTAGATTTCAATCGAACAACAAACACTGGCATTATGGTTTCCACACAATTTATTTTCTAAATGAACCCAAATGTAGGATTGCCACATTCACAATGAAAATTTTCACATTCATACTGATTCACTTAAAAGTAAATTATAATAGGAAGTTTTTGAAAATGTCTATTATCCCTTAAAATGACTTCACAACATTGATAAAGCTTCTTGCAAGTGTTAACTTTTTTTATTTGAGGGAAAAAAGACTTAATATACAGACCGACTTTAAAATTGTAAAGTGAGATTAGAGTTCTGAATTTTCTGGAATAAAATGAGTATTTAACATAATTGTACAGGTTCAGTATTTGTAAATTACAATGCAACATGTATTGCAATATATATATATATATGGCACTGAACTTTTGTTCTGTACATTTTTCCTGTACAATAAGAAAATAGAAGAAATAAAACTAAAATCTAGAAAAGGAAAATATTCTATATTCCATGTTCAAAATGAGTATACATTGAGATTTTACCAAATCATAGGAACAAGTTATTCATTTTTAAAATCATCACGACATAAAATGTTACTAAAGTATTAGAAGGAAAGCAAAACATTCAAATTACTTCATTTCCTTGTCAAAATGTTCATGATGTTGAAAATTTGACAGAACACAAATACAATGCACCTGTTTTAGTCCTACCAAAATGTTGAAAATCTCTTTTGATACTCCACTTCAGAGCAAATGTATGGAGAATGAGACATGACACCAAGGAATCCCCTATCATAAAACTTTATTTTTAGCAAAATATGAATCTGAAATACATTCACCAAAACAAAACCCTTTATTAGTACTTTCAACAGGCAAGACATCCCTTAAGAGACATTATTCATAATGAGTTATTTTCCAAAAAAAAAAAAAAAAAAAAAAAAAACAACTATATAACAACACATGAATGATATTTAACCATTTGATATTGCTGTAAACATACTTATCTTTGGTCATTTCCTTACCAGATTGACATAGATGGTGGCCATTATCACCATTATAAATTGACGATATTATACATTAGTAGTGTACTACCGTTAGTAACATTGTCCTTGTATATTACAGAGTTATCTACCTTGGCAGGTTTGGTTTAATTGTGATGTCATTCCTGTAAGGGTAGATTACTCAGTAATATACAGCACTTTTTTGTAAGTCAGTTACCTAAAAGTATGTATTGATTATACATGTTCATACATACAAACATGTTGATTTTTCAAAAATTCACCTTCTACAATTTCAAACCAATAACATAACAATCAATGCCCTACTGACAAGATAAGGCAACTGCATAGTTAAAACACCAAATCTTGACACAGCAGAAATCTGTAACCAAGTGACCAAAAATATGTACATTTACATTAAACCTAACAGCTTCATATTGGACAAATGTAGCTAAAAACAAATTCTCTAACAACATATGATTGTAATGATGTAGAGACGTTATATGAGCATTCATCGCCACAGAGATTCTATAGGTACCTCTTGAAATTCACAAAAGATACTTAACATTATACATTCAAAATTATACACCTTCAAATACACTCTGGAAACCTTCAGGATTGGTAGATCATTTAATTACCAACCTAATTAAAATACATATGTATATAGCTTGTTCTATTACCATATACTAGTATTCCTTACAAAATTTGAAATTAATCTGGTTATTTATTCAGTGACAGCATCTTGGTTCTATTCCATTTAAAATATCTACCCTACCTCAAAGCTTCCAAATGTACCACCTCTACCGACAGGAACTTGGTACAATTCCCAACTAGCAGTCGTAGTATATGTGTAGTATAGTCTATAATACATATGCATGTATGTAAATGTAAATATTGACTGTTGGTTGGGAATACATGTCAAGTCCCTGTGCCTCTATCCTTGATTTGGCTTTAAACCTATTCTATTCATGTAATTTACTTGATAAATTCTATGGAGGTGTTGGGTGGTGTACATAATTTACTGAAAAAAGGCCACACCGAGTAACAGGTTTAAAGAAATACAAATAAAGGTCACCTTGTAAAAATTCACCTATTCTTAATTTAAGTCTGATGTCTTATTCAAATTGCATTTGACTTTTGTGAAAAGATGTTGAGAAGCCTTTAATTATTCATGTTAAGTTTATCATATAGGAAGGATCTATATTGAATTCATAAAAAGGTGATATTTCCATCTTTTCCTGTCTCCCTTTAAGAACATACAACCACTTAATATTTCTAAAATATAAAGGTGTTAGTATGAATGTTTATAAACATCTAAACATAACTGTCAATTAATGGTGAATAGTTTGTCCGTTATATTCTTTTCTAGAGATTCTTTAAGCCTTTCTTTTTTGTTAAGAACTTTCATTTTTCTTCAGAGACTGTTGATATCTGAAACGATGTAAATTACACACACTATTACCAGTTATACAATTATCTTACTAAGATTTGTCTTCTATCTTTACTGTGAACATGATAAGGCATACTAATTAAGTTTGCTTAGCTAATTATACATAGTGTTACCATGTTGATATTCATCCAGCTTCGAGAACAAAATATATAAACATTTGTATGAAATATTAATAATTTATTTACCAAATTTGAATTTAAATACACTTTATCAACTAGAATACTAACAAGTCAGGAAGAGCCCTGCAAAATGACAGACCCTGCAGAGTATCTAACTCTACCACAAGTATATCCTCATCAATATGGAATGTGATGGCAAGAGATGGGGCAGACACGAATTTGATGAAATGTTAAATTTGATAGTGGTATTAAGATTATCATAAAATTGAAAATTGAACTACAGGGAATAAATGAGTGATGGTATTTGATACATACAGGTAGATCCTGCTGAGCTGAAGGATGCCAGTAGCACCAACAAAGATGTTCACAAAGAACAGGTTGTAATTCTTAGGGAGGATAACCAGGGAATATCGGGCCCATATGATACCTGCGTATATTGAAAATAATAAAATGAAAGTCAATATTGGGTATCAAATCAATATAAAACCCCAGTAAATATTAAAAAACAATCAGAAAATATTGACATATAACTATTAACCTTGATATATATTAGCTTTTGATATTAAATCTTCTGTAAATAAGGTAGTTTGATGACCATTTAGAATCTTGAAGTACATTGGTACAACTCATAGCTATTTGAATAACCATAGTAAAGTTTATGAAGGTCCATTTCAAAAAGTTGAAAAGGACTCACCTGTAGCAGCTAAGGCACCAGACTGAAATAGACTGAGTTTCTCTGGAGGACGGGCAATGTCACCAATGCCAGCTATAACAAGGGCCTGAAAAACAACAATGGTATGTCTCTGACGTTTTAGTTACAACTGCAAGACCATCAATAACATTTTACAAATCCTAATGAGAGCTAAACCAATCATCAATCTTCACGACGACGACTGGATCATCGGGATAATCCCAAGGTTACATAGCTAAGGGATCACTAAGGGATAATCCCCTGGATACAGATAAAGGGTCACTAACGGATAATCCCCTGGTGACACAAGTAAAGGATTATTGGTTACAGGTAAGTGATCACTTTGGGATAATCCCCTGATTACAGGTAAAGGATGACTATCCTTACAGGTAAAGGATGACTAAAGGATAACCCCCTGGTTACAGATTAAGGGTCATTAAGGGATAATCCCTTAAATGATCACTATGGGCTAATCCCCGGGTGACCAATAAAGGATTACTGGTTGCAGGTAAATGATCACTAAGGGATAATCCCCTAGTGACACAAGTAAAGGATTACTGGTTACAGGTAAATGATCACTAAGGGATAATCTCATGGTGACAGGTAAAGGATCACAAAGTGATAATCCACTGGTGACACAGGTAAAGGATCACTAAGTGATAATCCCATTGTGACACAGGTAAAGAATCTCTAAATGATAATCCCATGGTGACACAGGTAAAGGATCACTAAGGGATAACCCCATGGTGACACAGGTAAAGGATCACTAAGGGATAACTCCATGGTGACACAGGTAAAGGATCACTAAGTGATAACCCCATGGTGACACGGGTAAAGGATCACTAAGTGATAACTCCATGGTGACACAGGTAAATGATCACAAAGTGATAATCCCATGGTGACACAGGTAAAGGATCACTAAGGGATAACCTCCTGGTGACACAGGTAAAGGATCACCAAGTGATAACCCCATGGTGACACAGGTAAAGGATCACTAAGTGATAACTCCATGGTGACACAGGTAAATGATCACAAAGTGATAATCCCATGGTGACACAGGTAAAGGATCACTAAGGGATAACCTCCTGGTGACACAGGTAAAGGATCACCAAGTGATAACCCCATGGTGACACAGGTAAAGGATCACTAAGTGATAACCCCATGGTGACACAGGTAAAGGATCACTAAGTGATAATCCCATGGTGGCACAGGTAAAGGTTCACTAAGGGATAACCCCTTGGTGACACAGGTAAAGGATCACTAAGGGATAACTCTATGGTGACGCAGGTAAATGATCACTAAGTGATAATCCCGTGTTGACACAGATGTTAAAAATATCACTAAGTGATAACTCCATGGTGACACAGGTAAAGGAGCACTTAGTGATAACCCCATGGTGACACAGGTAAAGAATCACTAAGTGATAACCCCATGGTGACACAGGTAAAGGATCACTAAGTGATAATCCCATGGTGACACAGGTAAAGGATCACTAAGGGATAACTCCATGGTGACACAGGTAAAGGATCACTAAGTGGTAACCCCATGGTGACACAGATATTAAAAATATCACTAAGTGATAACTCCATGGTGACACAGGTAAAGGATCAATAAGGGATAACTCCATGGTGACACAGGTAAAGGATCACTAAGTGATAACTCCATGGTGACACAGGTAAAGGATCACTAAGTGATAACTCCAATGGTGACACAGGTAAAGGATCACTAAGTGATAACTCCATGGTGACACAGGTAAAGGATCACTAAGTGATAACTCCATGGTGACACAGGTAAAGGATCACTAAGGGATAACCCCATGGTGACACAGGTAAAGGATCACTAAGTAATAAATCCATGGTGACACAGGTAAAGTATCACTAAGTGATAACTCCATGGTGACACAGGTAAAGGATCAATAAGGGATAACTCCATGGTGAAACAGGTAAAGGATCACTAAGGGATAACTCCATGGTGACACAGGTAAAGGATCAATAAGGGATAACTCCATGGTGACACAGGTAAAGGATCACTAAGGGATAACTCCATGGTGACACAGGTAAAGGATCAATAAGTAATAACTCCATGGTGACACAGGTAAAGGATCACTAAGGGATAACTCCATGGTGACACAGGTAAAGGATCACTAAGTGATAACTCCATGGTGACACAGGTAAAGGATCACTAAGTGATAACTCCATGGTGACACAGGTAAAGGATCACTAAGGGATAACTCCATGGTGACACAGGTAAAGGATCACTAAGTAATAAATCCATGGTGACACAGGTAAAGGATCAATAAGGGATAACTCCATGGTGACACAGGTAAAGGTTCACTAAGTGATAACTCCATGGTGACACTGGTAAAGGATCACTAAGTGATAACCCCATGGTGACACAGGTAAAGTAAAGGATCAATAAAGTGATAACTCCATGGTGACACAGGTAAAGGATCACTAAGTGATAACCCCATGGTGACACAGGTAAAGGATCACTAAGGGATAACTCCATGGTGACACAGGTAAAGGATTCACTAAGTGATAACTCCATGGTGACACAGGTAAAGGATCACTAAGTGATAACTCCATGGTGACACAGGTAAAGGATCACTAAGTGATAACCCCATGGTGACACAGGTAAAGGATCACTAAGTGATAACTCCATGGTGACACAGGTAAAGGATCACTAAGTAATAAATCCATGGTGACACAGGTAAAGGATCACTAAGTGGTAACCCCATGGTGACACAGGTAAAGGATCACTAAGGGATAACTCCATGGTGACACAGGTAAAGGATCACTAAGTGATAATCCCATGGTGACACAGGTAAAGGATCACTAAGTGGTAACCCCATGTTGACACAGATATTAAAAATATCACTAAGTGATAACTCCATGGTGACACAGGTAAAGGATCACTAAGTGATAACTCCATGGTGACACAGGTAAAGGATCACTAAGTGGTAACCCCATGTTGACACAGATATTAAAAATATCACTAAGTGATAACTCCATGGTGACACAGGTAAAGGATCAATAAGGGATAACTCCATGGTGACACAGGTAAAGTATCACTAAGTAATGACCCCATGGTGACACGGGTAAAGGATCACTAAGTGATAATCCCATGTTGACACAGATATTAAAAATATCACTAAGTGATAACTCCATGGTGACACAGGTAAAGGATCACTAAGTGATAACTCCATGGTGACACAGGTAAAGGATCACTAAGTGATAACTCCATGGTGACACGGGTAAAGGATCACTAAGTAATAAATCCATGGTGACACAGGTAAAGGATCACTAAGTGGTAACCCCATGGTGACACAGGTAAAGGATCACTAAGGGATAACTCCATGGTGACACAGGTAAAGGATCACTAAGTGATAATCCCATGGTGACACAGGTAAAGGATCACTAAGTGGTAACCCCATGGTGACACAGGTAAAGGATCACTAAGTGGTAACCCCATGGTGACACAGGTAAAGGATCACTAAGTGGTAACCCCATGGTGACACAGGTAAAGGATCAATAAGGGATAATCCCATGGTGACACAGATATTAAAAATATCACTAAGTGATAACTCCATGGGGACACAGGTAAAGGATCACTAAGGGACATCTCCATGGTGACACAGGTAAAGTATCACTATTAAAGGGATAACTCCATGGTGACACAGGTAAAGGATCACTAAGGGATAACTCCATGGTGACACAGGTAAAGGATCACTAAGTGATAACTCCATGGTGACACAGGTAAAGGATCACTAAGGGATTATCTCATGGTGACACAGGTAGAGGATCACTAAGGGATAACCCCATGGTGACACAGGTAAAGGATCACTAAGGGATAACCCCATGGTGACACAGGTAAAGGATCACTAAGTGATAACCCCATGGTGAAACAGGTAAAGGATCACTAAGGGAGACCTGCTAGAAAAAAAAAGACATGGGTTTGCCTAGCTGTGATGATGTAGCTCTGAACGACGGATGGAAGATTTCTGACGGATGCCCGGAATAGAGTGGAGGCAGGGTATGATTATTTGTTCTAGGGTTTCCCCAAAAGTGTGGAGCTACCTCGATAGTGAGCTTTAATAGTGAAGGCCCACGTATTACCTTTCCGAAACAGCATTTTATTTTAAAATGAGAAATGTAAAACAAGATTGACAATTTTGAAATTGCAAAAGCTATCATCTTATTAATGAATTTTCATAACTTGCCTTTAATTAATGACACTTAGTGCTTACCCATTTGAATGATGGTGCCCAAAAAAATATTGTCTTTGGACCTGCAATTCAAAAGCAAATAGAACATTTTGAACCACTACAGTATATCTCGACATTTGTGAAACTTCAACAGTTCAAGTAGAGAGTCTAGATTTTTCGACAAGGGCAGTATTCCAAAAACAGTGATTTAAATTATACAAAGAAACTGAACACATGTAGTTTATAATAGTTCTTATTTCGTAAACGTTAATAGATCTTCGTTTTGCACTCGTACATTAATTAAAATACACGTGATCACTGGATGTCTTCCTAGTGAACAGTGTGGTGAAAACTGACGGCGAATCGAAGGTCATCGGTGACTTCAAAATAAACTTAATTTGAGATTAAACAAATATCACATTGCAATAGGATTTTACCTGCTGGGTGATTCCATGTGTCGGCGAAGCGTGCAGGAACAACCCTGTCACCTAGAGAAACTGCTGTACGATAAAGAGCTGTCAGTCCCTTCATGATCGGTAACATCGACGATTAGTTCCAAGACTTCCGAATGTGTGGCTTTTCCTGCTAAACTGGAACGATTATCTTTTTCATGATTTTTACACTAAATCCCTAACAATAATCAGAATTCACAATCGATTATAACATGCAATCACAGAACTTTATATGCAATTATCATATATTTTGTTTAATCTGCTATCGTATAAAGTTCTGCAGACATACACAGTATTGTCCTCAGAAAGGAAAGCGCGCCGTCAAACTCGGAATCTTTCGGGTGTTATCATGCGAGTAATGCATCTGAGAGGAGCGAGTGTTGATGTTAAAAATCAAGGAAGCTATCACTTGAAGATCTCTTTTGTTATGCTGGTAATTAACAAATATCTGTCATGTACTTCAATCAAATGAATCAATTAACGATAGTTTAATTACAAAAAGCTTTAATCGCAATCTACAAAATCTTAATGTAAATGCCTAATGACATAGTCTCGTTAGTCAAGGGTGCTACTTTCACTTTCAACTTGAAATCCAAGTAGATACTACTGCAGTATATGCTTTACACGACGTTAGTTTTTTATTGAATCTTTTAATTCGTGAAGATTTATTGATGTGGTAACAAATGCATGGCATGACACTGTAAGACATGAGATATGCTGTATGACTGGTCACCGCCTGAATATATAGAGGATTATTTCATGACATAGAATCTAATCTAGTTCAACTATATAAGATGTTTTAATTAAAGGTGGTTATTATTTCTAAGATAGATGTATTTGTATAAAGAGTAGCCGACTGGGCCGATCATCAGTGATCAGTCTCCTATTACAAACTTGTTGCCAAAGTTCTAAATACCCATCTCATGGGAGAATTAGTTTAAGGGAAGCGTCTAACTTAGGCGGAATTTAGAACTTATCACCAATGATGACCAGTGTCTAGGTTAATTTAGCTCAATATGGTAGAGCATCTGCCTATTGTTGCGTATTTGCCTGTTTTTGGAGGTCACATGTTCAAAACTGGTCTGGCTGCTACATTTTTTCTCTGTTACAGAAGTATATCATCTAACCTTGTAGACTTAATATATATACAGTATAAATGCTATTAAAAAATCTGTACTTTTGTTATTCTGTTATTTTGATCATATTTCAGGCCTTATAGACAAATGGGCATAAAATGTGTATATCTGACTGGATGTGTTGGTAGAAGTCACAAGTGAATTTTAAGAATGTCTATTGTTCATCCTCAATGACGTCACTTGACCTTTCTGGGAAATCACTGGCTTGACTCTAAATATAGGTACGTATATATAGAAGCGAATCAGAACGAGGATTGAACGTAAGATATTTCTGTTTCTTGTTTAACTCCTTTACCTCTTTTAGATCTTCTAAATCAAAGACTAAAGACACCCTGATGAAATTTTAGAGGTGAATTTCAGTTAATCCTGTAATCTTCTTAAAGATGCTCCACCGCTGACAAATGGTATTTTTTCACTATTAAAAACCGCAGCAGACGATTTAGTATTTTTCTTCAGTTACAAAAGTTACTTACTTTACACTGTGACCACCATTGAAAAGTTTGAGCTTCTAATTTTACTTCAAGTTAAAAATAGGATTAATAATTAATTGCATCCCGAAAAAATTCTGTGGCACTATATCCTTTATGGAATGAAGTACTGATTGCGCGTACACCAAAGGCAAAATAAATCATATTATATTATTTAATGTGTTAATTAGACATATATATACACGATTAAAAACCAATTATTGTTCAAATGATGAATATCATTTATGCTCTGTCGGCGGTGGAGCATCTTTAAACAGTAATGTCAATGTCAATGAAGATATAAATGAAAGAATTAGGACTGTGCAAATGTATCTACATTTATTGAAGTGTTATCTAAGCAATTATAACTGTGGCCTCCACAGATATATATATGTACTTCGTTTACACACTGTTTCATAAAGAAAGAAACTCATGATGTTGTCAAATATAATATCAACAGGTAATTTGTGTTTTTGAAAAATTAAATTGATGGACTTGAGAGACATTATTTGTCATCCATCATTTTTAGCCCACCATCATCAGATGGTGGGCTATTCAAATCGCCTTTCGTCCGTGGTCCGTCGTCCGTCCGTCCTTCCGTCCGTCCGTCCGTCCGTCCGTCCTTCCGTCCGTCCTTCCGTCCGTCCGTCCGTCCGTTAACAATTTTTGTTACCGCTATTTCTCTAAAAGTACTGAAGGGATCTTTCTCAAATTTCATATGTAGGTTCCCCTAGGACCCTAGTTGTGCATATTGTATTTTGGGACTGATCGGTCAACAAGATGGCCGCCAGGCAGCCATCTTGGATTTTGATAGTTAAAGTTTGTTACCGCTATTTCTCATAAAGTACTGAAGGGATCTTTCTCAAATTTCATATGTAGGTTCCCCTAGGACCCTAGTTGTGCATATTGCATTTTGGGACTGATCGGTCAACAAGATGGCCGACCAGCCGCCATCTTGGATTTTGATAGTTAAAGTTTGTTACGGCTAATTCTCAGAAAGTACTGAAGGGATCTTTCTCAAATTTCATATGTAGGTTCCCCTAGGACCCTAGTAGTGCATATTGCATTTTGGGACTGATCGGTCAACAAGATGGCCGCCAGGTAGCCATCTTGGATTTTGATAGTTAAAGTTTGTTACCGCTATTTCACAGAAAGCACTGAAGGGATCTTTCTCAAATTTCATATGTAGGTTCCCCTAGGACCCTAGTTGTGCATATTGTATTTTGGGACTGATCGGTCAACAAGATGGCCGCCAGGCAGCCATCTTGGATTTTGATAGTTAAAGTTTGTTACCGCTATTTCTCATAAAGTACTGAAGGGATCTTTCTCAAATTTCATATGTAGGTTCCCGTAGGACCCTAGTTGTGCATATTGCATTTTGTGACTGATCGGTCAACAAGATGGCCGCCAGCCGCCATCTTGGATTTTGAGAAAGTTTGTTACCGCTAATTCTCAGAAAGTACTGAAGGGATCTTTCTCAAATATCATATGTAGGTTCCCCTAGGACCCCAGTTGTGCATATTGCATTTTGGGACTGATCGGTCAACAAGATGGCCGACCGGTGGCCATCTTGGATTTTGATAGTTAAAGGTTGTTACCGCTATTTCTCAGAAAGTATTGAAGGGATTGTTCTCAAATTTCATATGTAGGTTCCTCTAGGACCCTAGTTCTGCATATTACATTTTGGGACTGATCGGTCAACAAGATGGCCGACCAGCAGCCATCTTGGATTTTGATAGTTAAAGTTTGTTACCGCTATTTCTCAGAAAGTATTGAAGGGATTGTTCTCAAATTTCATATGTAGGTTCCCCTAGGACCCTAGTAGTGCATATTGCATTTTGGGACTGATCGGTCAACAAGATGGCCGCCAGGTAGCCATCTTGGATTTTGATAGTTAAAGTTTGTTACCGCTATTTCTGAGAAAGCACTGAAGGGATCTTTCTCAAATTTCATATGTAGGTTCCCCTAGGACCCCAGTTGAGCATATTGCATTTTGGGACTGATCGGTCAACAAGATGGCCGCCAGGTAGCCATCTTGGATTTTGATAGTTAAAGTTTGTTACCGCTATTTCTCAGAAAGCACTGAAGGGATCTTTCTCAAATTTCATATGTAGGTTCCCTTAGGACCCCAGTTGTGCATATTGCATTTTGGGACTGATCGGTCAACAAGATGGCCGACCGGTGGCCATCTTGGATTTTGATAGTTAAAGTTTGTTACCGCTATTTCTCAGAAAGTATTGAAGGGATTGTTCTCAAATATCATATGTAGGTTCCTCTAGGACCCTAGTTCTGCCTATTGCATTTTGCGACCACCATCTTGGATTTTGATGGTTTAAAGTTTGAAAAGCAGAAAAAAGAAGTGTAAGTTTGAAAAGCTGAGAAAAGATCCCTCTTTCATTTGTCAGACATAGATCAATCTTTGGTGGGCGCCAAGATCCCTCTGGGATCTCTTGTTCACTAAAAGGGATGGTGGTGGTGGTGGGGGAGAGGGGCTTATTGGGTTGAATACAATACTCTGTTTCCAACCATTTCATTTCCTCTATTATATTCATTATGAATATAGGACGATAAAAATAAAACACTTATGGATTGCTTCTAATATAAAAAAGAAAAAAACAAGCAAACATGTTTAAAGTAGACTGTTGTTCTTTTTCTCATTTTCAGAAAACTTGAAAATGGCTGATCCTTCAGCCTTTACAATAGACCCATTGCTCCACCTGTGTGTTAGGTACTGTGCTAGCAACATTGAAACTCTCAAGCGATCACTACAGACAGGTTCCAGTGAAAAAACAACATCAGAAAATTCCTTTACAGAAAATGCTCTTACGATGACATCCTCTTTCCCCACTAACTTGTCTAACATGTTGTTTGCATACATTGGGAGATACTTGTGGAGTATCAATAAGACAAATTGTATAGAACTGCTTTCCCTGTTCAGTGATCCGACCAAGACGCCTTTGAGACGCCTGTCATTACAACAGGAATGTTATATATTTGCATCCCTCCCTCCATCAATTTTTCACCAATCTGTTCACCACCTGGATCTTTGCTGTTGTCAATTCTGTAATGACCTCATCAACACAAAATCTGAATCGTATCCAGATTTTGAGAAAATGTGCAACTCTTTAAAGGTTTTACGATTATCTGCGGGTCCTCTGTGTAGAAAGTTGGAATTTCACAAACACCCAGAAAATTCTTCAAGAGACCAAAGGGAAGATTGTGATCAAATACAAAATGATAAAGTCAGTGCTGCTTCAACCATGACAAGTGAACAGAAAGTCAGTGCTGCTCCTAAAACCATGATAAGTGAACAGAAAGTCAGTGCTGCTTCAACTATGACAAGTGAACAGAAAGTCAGTGCTGCTTCAACTATGACAAGTGAACAGAAAGTCAGTGCTGCTTCAACCATGATAAGAGAACAGACTGATACTGTTGGTAAATTACACAAATTCTCTTCTCTAAAACGATTTATTCTGAATATTGAACCCAATTTTTCGGAGGATGTTAGAGCCAAGGCATTGTTAGCAAAGTTTTTTCCAAAATTAATCTTGTCATTTACACAACTGACACATCTACAGCTTCTTGGTCTTAGTTTCAATGAGAATGACCTTGGATTTCTGGAAAATCTCCCGAGACTGACATCCCTTGGGCTATCTGGACACAAAATCAGAAATCTAGATGTTGGCTTAAAGCAGATTGCTAAAGTAGAAAATCTCAGGTAATGTGCTCATAGCTTCTGTAAGAATAATATAAATATAATATATATATATATATATATATACAGAGGACTCCACATAATCAAATACTCCGGTTATTTGCATATTTTCTTCTGGAAAATGACTAATTCAAATAAGCGGAATCCTCTGTATATATATATATACACATATATTGATGATGTGTAAATAAAGACTCTCATATTTTATATTTATTTACTTTTTTTCCTCTTTGTTTTTTGAGGGTTTTTTCAGTTTTTAACCCACCATTATCAAATTTGTCTGTGGCCTGTTTCCTTAACTTCAACTATCAAAATCCTATATATGCCTTCCTTTCAGCCATATTTATATGCCTTCCTTTCAGCCATATTTATATGCCTTCCTTTTAGCCATATTTATATGCCTTCCTTTCAGCCATATTTATATGCCTTCCTTTCAGCCATATTTATATGCCTTCTTTTCAGCCATATTTATATGCCTTCCTTTCAGCTATATTTATATGCCTTCCTTTCAGCCATATTTATATGCCTTCCTTTCAGCCATATTTATATGCCTTCTTTTCAGCCATATTTATATGCCTTCTTTTCAGCCATATTTATATGCCTTCCTTTCAGCCATATTTATATGCCTTCCTTTCAGCCATATTTTTCTGTCGTCTTGTTGACTGATCCGTTTCAAAATGCAAAATGCAATTTTTTACAAAATGCTGAAGGAATCAAATCATATCTAGGTTCCCCTTGGACCCTTGTTATGAATTTTGTATTTTGTGACCAACCCATCAACAACATGGCAGATTGGCAGCCATCTTGGATTTTATCTTTGCAAAAACATTCTACCATGTCAGCAGAAAAGAAACTGAATTATTTGATAATGGTTTTTTTTCTGCCTTGCAGACACCTCGACATATCTATGCTGGATGAGGAGCCATGGCTGTATGATTCCCCAGAGGAGAGTATGGGTGAATTGTTACAAAGTCTGCCTTCATTGACCTCACTTGACATTTCTGGGACAAACCTGGCTGGTCAAAAGGTCACATATGGACAAGGGGATAAGGTCAAAGATCAAATGTAAGAAATTACTGCTTTAAAGTCTTTACATTATAAAGCAAAAAAAAAAAAAAAAAAAAAAAAAAGATTGACTTGCATTGTACAATTATGTATAATATTCCAAGTAATTTGTTTCAATAAAGGGTTGTCACTATATTTTTTACTAGTTTTGTCTTTAGCATTGATGAACTTTTCTATGTATGCTCCCTTTTCAGTGATAACAAGATGATCAGCCAAAGTTTTGGTTACAGAAGATTTTCTTTCCTAGGTCTGTGTAACTGTCACAACCTCCCATTTACCTGGGATAATGTTCCGGCTGAGGAGGTAAGGTGCACCTTATATACATAATATTGTATATATTCACTATTGCTGAACAGTTCTGACATCAAGCTTGTTTATACTGATGCTTGTATTAAAGATAATTCTGTCTTTAAATCTTAATAATAATTCAATGTAAGAGGTTTACGTTATAAACGTCTGTTACAAAACCAGTGATTTTCTACTTTTAATGTCTGCCAATTTTTACAGTGGACAGGTTAAGCCAATTATATTTTTATTCTTTGTTCTTGATTTCCAGAGAAAACTCAAACGAAACATTGATTTCATTATGCCCAGGTCTCAGGTTTTAATAAATATTGTATAGCTTGATCAAGGTCATTATAAAGACAATGAAATTTCAGAAAAGTCTTATTTTCCACAATTTACCTGTTGTGTTATAATTTGTCTGTTGTTAATTGTCCACAGTTCGTCTGTTGTTTTATCATCCGTAGTTCACTGGTAGTGTAATATTTTGTATTCTGTTTTATCTACAGTTTACCTGTTGTGATATATTTGAGAATGTGGTGCTGGCCGTTGATGTGTACAAAGAAAACAGTGAGATGCTTTATACAGTCATACGTGCACTAAAATGGATTGTCAACAGTGCCATGGCTAGTCGTCAACAAACCAAATTACAAGTATGTTTGTGTATCAGTTTCCAACCTGTATGAAAAATAGGTCACTGTGACCTATATTTTGATCTTCAAACTATATGCTCTCCTGTACTATGCTACTAGAACTTCATGTGTAATGTACCAAAGGAAAATGTGACCTATATTTTTAGTTTTGACCTACATCATTAAAGATTGATAGAATTTTTCACCTCCTTTGGGTTTAGACAGCATATTTGGAACCCAAGTGTTAATAGTCTTAAGAAGCTTAAGAATCTTATCCTGAGTGATGAATTCTCCTGTCTCACTCCAAAGAGAGTGAATGACTCTCTTACCCTGTGCACCACCTATTGTGGCTCTAATATTGACATGTCAGCAATGCAAGCAAGGATGACTTGACCTGAATTTTCGTCCTTGTGACGTCGTGCTACTGTTACAGCAACATTATGATACTATTGCCGGAACAAGTATGATAACCATTGCCTTAGTTCAGCCAAGATTTTACTCATGAATTCTTTATTTGACAGCTTGCTGTGGATACACATACATCTGTGCTGATAGAACGTTTACTGGTGGTGATACATTTACATTCGAACATCAAAACTGTCCAGATAGATAGTTGGTAAGTCAGACAGATGTAACCCTGTAGAGGTAGGCAGTCTGGTAGCCCTGCTTAAGTCCCCATGAATATCATTAATAGATATGATATTTGAATATTCCTGCTAGGTAAACAGGAAGTGGGGTACCTGTTGAACCTTGACAGAAGTTGTTATGTTAGCTGTGTATAATTGTGGATCGCGGGGCTGAGTTAAATTGTAGTGTATTTTACAAGAGTACAAGTATTAGTTATTTAATAACAAACATGTATATATTTATAAGGCTGTGTTTAATTTCATAGTGCATTATTGTGGTGTATATAGTGTTGCTTAGACCTAGTACCGATGTGTAGTATATTTAAAGGTCAGTAACGCGGGATTGTTTACTCATGTTTGCAGCCAGAGTTAGGTTGTTGTTTTAGGGCATGGCCAAACTAGGTGACCGAAATATCAGTAAATTGTTATGGCACCTACTTAGTAGCGACTACGTGGGATGTTCTGGAAAGCATGACAGAACATCGCACGGTCTATGCACGTGTTAAACTAGGTGACCAACTTATTAGTTAATTATTACCGAATAGGTATGGGTATGGTAGGGACTACGTGGAATGTTCTGGAAAGCATGACAGAACACCGCACGGACTATGCACGTGTTAAACTAGGTGACCAACTTATTAGTTAATTGTTACCGAATAGGTATGGGTATGGTAGGGACTACGTGGAATGTTCTGGAAGGAATGACAGGACATCACGTAGTCCACACACCTGTTTAACTGCGCAGTATAGTTTGTGCAAAATGTGCATATTACAGGCGGTTCTGTCCAGCCTCAACCAAGTCCAGTCAGAAAATCAAAACATTTATATTTTGTTAAGCCTGCATCAGGCGCCGGTAAGGCTGTATTCTGAATTAAAATTAGTAAATTTTGACAGTTCATGATGAGCTAGGTAACCTTTGGGGCAAGCATTGTCCCAACGGCACGTGTACCAGTCACGTACCCAATCATTATAAATAGAGGGCCGCAATAGGCCCCAGTCAGACTGAAATTAGACGGACATTAGACAGGAATAAGACTGAGACTGGGTACTTCCGCCTCACATACACCTACTTCACCGCCTCCTCTAGGGCCACACACACATGAGAGAGAGAAAGTGAGAACTCTTGTCTACACTTTGAATAAAAGCCGTCAACAAGCTTCTACCCTACTCCTTGTCGTCAGTTCGACCAACACAGCCATCCATAGGACGACACAGACACACAAAGAAAGAATAAATTTAAAGGAAGCAATTTAACACAACCAATAGAATAATTTTTTTTTGAAGTTTCAATAACATATTTTATATAAAAGTGAATGACCTTTACTTGGGTCAATATGGTGTTATGCCACCCTGGTAAAACCTCATATCATTGCCTCAGGTTATGCCCTCACTAATCATTAAATTTTACCAGGGCATTCCCACCTTATTTACCTCAACAAAAGTCCAAAATTCTTAAATATTGAGCACAATATTATTTCCAATATCTATCAAAGTTCATACCTCGTGAGAATCTGAATGTAAACGTTTTCAGCCAGACATATAACAAAAAATGTTTAAAGCAAAATAATTATAGTAAGGGTGTGATTCCATATTGTCTTGCATTTTAGCTCATGTATTGCACTGCTACTGCTAAGGAACTCTGATACAATCAAAGATATATCAGCAAGTCTTGGCCAGTCCCTTCGTGCAAAGATCCTGGAGACAACTATCTATTGTTTGAACAACTCTTCAAATAACACAGTAGGTTTCTTTTTCTCTCTTTGTTTTAATGATATAAAATACTAAGTGTTGCAAATACAAACAACATGGGATTAATAGGTCATTCTAATCAAAATATATATAGGATATTCCACCTCACAAGATAAACTGTTATCAAGAAACAAGAAATATTCTTGTACATTCTAGTACATGTATTTCATTCAGTCACGATTTCCCTGCTTTCTAATTTTGTTCCATACATAAGGCACAAATTTTGAGAAAAAATATTAATCATTTAAGATAATGCAATGTAACATATTTATGCTCCAACAATTAAAAGTAACAAATTATAATAGGAAAAATGCACTTAATATTATATTTTTGGTTTGATATTTCAAAAAATGGTATTCTCGCCAAAACCATATTTTCTCTGTAAATGCTATGTATTGATTCGTCAATATTGAGTGAAAATAGTGATATTTTCACTGGGATGAAAAATACCCCTTATATTTTCACCATAACACCTAGCCCTATATTTCGCTCAGAAAAATGTAATAAAGGTCGGTGTTCAAAGAGGATCTGACAGCATTCCATTAGGGGTCACATTCTTTTGACCTTTTGGATAATTGTCCAATCAAATCAATGCCTTTGGGATATTAAAATGGAGGACATGCTGGAAAAGTCATTTTTGTGTCTCAGGTCATTTTACCCCAAATTGCAAAACAACATACTTTGATGTAGATACATGTACATACTGTTTTATTGTTACATTTGTATGTATTAGTAACAAGAAGTCTAACTTAGCTGTGATGTTATAAAACTTGAACCTTGTTGTTTCAGATGATGAGTAGCTGTTTGAACATACTGTTGAAGTTAAAGCTTCCACATGATGCTGTAGGTCCAGTTTTGTCATTCATTGTCCTGAAAGACGAGAAATGAGATGTTGATATTTTTTGTTTCGTATATGTTTTTCGATATAGTACTTCACGATGGGGATTCATGTAAGAAAAAATACTTAAGTCATATTTGTTTACACTGGTGTTGTTCAAAGTCTCACAAAATGTAGCGGATATAATTTTACTCTTATTTGATTACATTTATCAAAATCAATATGACCTTATATATATATAAAGCTGAACAAAACAGGTATTCAAAAAGTTATCGTGTACAAATCTGACCTTGTGATAGATGAAATCAGTTAAATTTGTGAACTCTGAATCATTGGAGTTACTTCCCTTTGTATCACTGAGCAAGTCACAATCTTGACATTTAAGCCAGCTTATGTTTACGCTTAAAAAAAAAATCATAAAATGCCAGCTCAAACTAGTAAATACAGACAATGAGCAAGATTTGCATCAGTACACACCGCCTATATCCTCAAGATGTGACAACCTTTCCAAAGCGACCTTGATGTTTTGATGACCTGATGAACTAATTTTGGTGTATAATTGTATACTATTCAGTTGTTCTAACCTTTCTTGTCGTATTTTGATTTGTCACCATATGCTCAGTAGCACTTCAGGATGTGATGGCCATTTGGGCAGAGAAAGGTGAAAAGTCGTCACAATTTGCCGACTGACTTCATGTTTCATTGATGGTAGACACATTATTCTTCAGAAATACTGCTACAGTATGAAGCGATACATGAAGTGTGTGATGAACAAGTTCTGTTTATCAGACAGACCTACAAATTACAACCATACATTTGAGACATATGCCATCCATCTTATGAGAATCTCCATTTACTATGGTGACTACGAGTCAAGGGACTTTCTTGGACAGGAGGGATTTATAGAGGTAAAATTTATCTCTCGATTCTTTTTTATCAAACTTTTTAAGGAATCTATGACCTATATAGATGCCAGAGCTTGCAGACAATCTTTATAATACACACTAGCGCATTATGGAAAGATCAAACCTCTGGTAGCCATAAAGATCATAGCTTCCATAAAAGATGGTTTAATGCTTATACTTATGTTATTAAGTCGATTTTAGGGTTTTTGCTTTAAAGTTGACTTTTCATATCAACATTAGTGACATCATAATGGTTAGTTTTGGGTGTCATTCATATCCACATAGACTTTATTTTGGGTTGGTTAGTAGCTATGTAACTTCTGGTGATATTCTGGGTTAGTTAGTAGCTATGTAACTTCTGGTGATATTCTGGGTTGGTTAGTAGCTATGTAACTTCTGGTGATATTCTGGGTTGGTTAGTAGCTATGTAACTTCTGGTGATATTCTGGGTTAGTTAGTAGCTATGTAACTTCTGGTGATATTCTGGGTTAGTTAGTAGCTATGTAACTTCTGGTGATATTCTGGGTTGGTTAGTAGCTATGTAACTTCTGGTGATATTCTGGGTTAGTTAGTAGCTATGTAACTTCTGGTGATATTCTGGGTTGGTTAGTAGCTATGTAACTTCTGGTGATATTCTGGGTTAGTTAGTAGCTATGTAACTTCTGGTGATATTCTGGGTTAGTTAGTAGCTATGTAACTTCTGGTGATATTCTGGGTTGGTTAGTAGCTATGTAACTTCTGGTGATATTCTGGGTTGGTTAGTAGCTATGTTACTTCTGGTGATATTTTGGGTTGGTTAGTAGCTATGTAACTTCTGGTGATATTTTGGGTTGGTTAGTAGCTATGTTACTTCTGGTGATATTCTGGGTTGGTTAGTAGCTATGTAACTTCTGGTGATATTCTGGGTTGGTTAGTAGCTATGTTACTTCTGGTGATATTCTGGGTTGGTTAGTAGCTATGTAACTTCTGGTGATATTCTGGGTTAGTTAGTAGCTATGTTACTTCTGGTGATGTTCTGGGTTGGTTAGTAGCTATGTTACTTCTGGTGATATTCTGGGTTAGTTAGTAGCTATGTAACTTCTGGTGATATTCTGGGTTGGGTAGTAGCTATGTAACTTCTGGTGATATTCTGGGTTAGTTAGTAGCTATGTAACTTCTGGTGATATTCTGTGTTGGTTAGTAGCTATGTTACTTCTGGTGATATTCTTCGTTGGTTAGTAGGTATGTTACTTCTGGTGATATTCTGGGTTGGTTAGTAGCTATGTTACTTCTGGTGATATTCTGGGTTGGGTAGTAGCTATGTAACTTCTGGTGATATTCTGGGTTGGTTAGTAGCTATGTAACTTCTGGTGATATTCTGGGTTGGTTAGTAGCTATGTTACTTCTGGTGATATTCTGGGTTGGGTAGTAGCTATGTAACTTTTGGTGATATTTCTGTGTTGGGTAGTAGCTATGTTACTTCTGGTGATATTCTGGGTTAGTTAGTAGCTATGTTACTTCTGGTGATATTCTGGGTTGGTTAGTAGCTATGTAACTTCTGGTGATATTCTGGGTTAGTTAGTAGCTATGTAACTTCTGGTGATATTTCTGTGTTGGGTAGTAGCTATGTTACTTCTGGTGATATTCTGGGTTAGTTAGTAGCTATGTAACTTCTGGTGATATTTCTGTGTTGGGTAGTAGCTATGTTACTTCTGGTGATATTCTGGGTTAGTTAGTAGCTATGTTACTTCTGGTGATATTCTGGGTTAGTTAGTAGCTATGTAACTTCTGGTGATATTTCTGTGTTGGGTAGTAGCTATGTAACTTCTGGTGATATTTTGGGTTGGTTAGTAGCTATGTAACTTCTGGTGATATTTCTGTGTTGGGTAGTAGCTATGTTACTTCTGGTGATATTCTGGGTTAGTTAGTAGCTATGTTACTTCTGGTGATATTCTGGGTTGGTTAGTAGCTATGTAACTTCTGGTGATATTCTGGGTTAGTTAGTAGCTATGTAACTTCTGGTGATATTTCTGTGTTGGGTAGTGGCTATGTTACTTCTGGTGATTTTCTGGGTTAGTTAGTAGCTATGTAACTTCTGGTGATATTCTGGGTTGGTTAGTAGCTATGTTACTTCTGGTGATATTCTGGGTTAGTTAGTAGCTATGTAACTTCTGGTGATATTTCTGTGTTGGGTAGTAGCTATGTTACTTCTGGTGATATTCTGGGTTAGTTAGTAGCTATGTAACTTCTGGTGATATTCTGGGTTGGTTAGTAGCTATGTTACTTCTGGTGATATTCTGGGTTAGTTAGTAGCTATGTAACTTCTGGTGATATTCTGGGTTGGTTAGTAGCTATGTTACTTCTGGTGAAGGTATATAAAAGATGCATGATTTGATTTCTCAATATGTATCTCTACACAATGTTATATTTCTTGGTAAGGCCAGAAATTGTTCAGTCTTTATGACAATGGCATGACATTTTATTTTAATATTTTCTCTGACTGGTGTACCATCTCTCCCTTATACATGTATACTGTTTGATAAGATGGTTACCAGCTCTACCTCAAAATAACAGGGGCAGTTCAAATGAAACCAAATAAACATCTTTTTATGTAGGGCATTTAGTATTACCCATGTCCATTCTATTCCATTATGTTCTTTCCATTCTATCATGACCTGTCTGGTCAGTCCCACTTGATATATGCAGTGGAGGCTGGAGCATGTATTACAGACCTTTCTTGTTTTGTATTTATTTCCAGTTCCTTCTATCAGTAGCGAGGAGGAAGTCTAGCAACTGTACACACCTCGCCTGGCAGTGCCTCTGGGGACTAACAGGTAAGGTCAAGGTTATATTGGCTTGGTACCAGCATGTAAGGTCAAGGTTATATTGGCTTCTTACCAACAGGTAAGATCAAGCTTATATTAACTTGATACCAACATGTAAGGTCAAGGTTACATTGACTTGTTACTAACAGGTAAGGTCAAGGTTATATTGACTTATTAGCAACAGGTCAAGGTTATATTGGCTTGGTACCAACATGTAAGGTCAAGGTTATATTGGCTTCTTACCAACAGGTAAGGTCAATGTTATATTGGTTGTTACTTACAGGTAAGGTCAAGTTTATATTGGCTTGCTAATGTAAAATGACCTTATGGCACATTGAATCATAAAAAACAGCAAATTCACAGATCTCTGCTCATTACAGAAATTTGGTCTTGGACAAACTTGTCAATGTCAATGTCATGCTTTTTGTCAATAACAATGATCTGTTCCATTTTTGCTAGTCATGTTAATGTATTCATGAAATCTTTGTCCATCCTGTCCCACACCATCCCAATATGGTTTACAGGTTTTGAAGACATTTCAAGTCCTTGTTTGTTTTACTGTAGATTCAAGGCTTCAAGTGTTTTCAAGGACAAATATGATGTGCCTCAGACTATCTAATATTTTATATAGAAAATACAATACCTGGTACACGATTGTCATAGATAAAGCTGTTACCATATGTTCTACAGTGATTTAGTTTAAAATATTACTCAGTGCTCATTTCTGGCCTTTCAACAAAGACACATGGTTCCACAGGAATGATTGGAGATATTTCCCTTGTTAGCTCACCTGGTCCGAAGGACCAAGGTGAGCTTATGCCATACCGTGGCGTCCGGCGTCCGGCCGTCCGGCCGTCAACAATCGACTTCTTCTCCATAACTGCTGGTTGGATTTCAAAAAAATTTGACTGGTAGCATCCTTATGGGCTACTAACTAAAAATTGTACAAATGATGGGGCTGACCCCCCCAGGGGCCTGAGGGGCGGGGCCAAAAGGGGTCAATTTGGCTATTTCCATTTAAAAGACTTCTTCTCTTAAACTAAGCATGGGATAGCACCCAAAATGCAATGGTAGCATCCTTATAGGGTGAGGATTCAAAATTGTACAAATGATGGGGCTGACCCCCTGGGGGCCTGAGGGGTGGGGCCAAAAGTGGTCAATTTGGCTATTTCCATTTAAACGACTTCTTCTCTGAAACTAAGCATGGAATAGCATCCATAATGCAATTGAAGCATCCTTATAGGGTGGGGGATTCAAAATTGTACAAATGATGGGGCTGACCCCCTGGGGGCCTGAGGGGCGGGGTCAAAAGGGGTCGATATGGCTATTTCCATATAAACGACTTCTTCTCTGAAACTGAGCATGGAATAGCATCCATAATGCAATTGTAGCAACTTTATAGGGTTGGGATTCAAAATTGTACAAATGATGGGGCTGACCCCCCGGGGGCCTGAGGGGCGGGGTCAAAAGTGGTCAATTTGGCTTTTCTATATAAACGACTTCTTCTCTAAAACTAAGCATGGGATAGCACTCATAATGCAATGGTAGCATCGTGATAGGATGGGGATTCAAAATTGTACTAGGATGGGGCTGACCCCCAAGGGGCCTGAAGGACGAGGTCAAAAGGGGTCAATTTGGCTATTTCCATATAAATGACTTCTTCTCTGCAACTAAGCATGTAAAATATAAATATAGCACCCACAATGCAATGGTAGCATCCTTATAGGGTGAGGATTCAAAATTGTGCAAATGATAGGGCTGACACCCCCGGGGGCCTGAGGGGTGGGGTCTAAAGTGGTCAATATGACTATTTCCATATAAACGACTTCATCTCTGTAACTAAACATGGGATTACGCTCATAATGCAATGGTAGCATCCTTATAAGGTGGGGATTCAAAATTGTGCAAATGATGGGGCTGATCCCCCGGGGGCCTGAGGGGTGGGGTCAAAAGGGGTCAATTTGGCTATTTCCATATAAACAACTTTTTCTCTGCAACTAAACATGGCATTACGCTCATAATGCAATGGTAACATCCTTATAGGGGGTAAGGATTCAAAATTGTACAAATGATAGGACTTACCCCCCCCCCCCCCTTACCCCCCCCCCCCCCCCAAAGGGGCTGAGGGGCGGGGTCAAAAGGGATTAATTTGGCTATTTCCATTTAAACGACTTCTTTGCAACTAAGCATGGGAGAGCACTCATAATGCAATGGTAGCATCCTTATAGGGTGGGGATTCAAAATTGTACAAATGATGGGACTGATCCCCCAGTGGCTGAGGGGCGGGGTCGAAAGGGAGCAATTTTTGCTGTTATCATATGAACGACTTCTTCTCTGCAACTCAGCATAGAAGAGCACTCATAATGCAATAGTAACATCCTTATAGGATGGGGATTTAAAATTAAACGGTATGGCAAAGTATAGGGCTGACTCCCTTGGGCCTTAGACACAGGGCCAAAAAGGTCAATTAGGCTACTATTTTTAAACAAATTTTGGAGTCAATTTTACTAATTTTTCCAATTGTAAGAGTCTTTGTGATAATTACAAAAAAAAACAAAAAAAAACAGGTGAGCGATACAGGCCCTCTGGGCCTCTTGTGTTGTATATTGTTTAGATGTCGTTTGTCATGACAGTGATGTTTCTTGCTCTACAGATGAAGTACCCCCTAACTGTATTCGATTCCTGGCTGTACCAGATGCCCTAGAGTTGTACCTGGAGTGTATGAAGGTCAGACCTGTATATTGTGTCTGTGGTGTTATTCAATCTTCTATGTATCATACTGTTAGTCCATCACACTGTAACTCACTTCCATCTCAAACAATTTGATTATTTTCGTGCTAATTGTCAAAACGATCTAAAATATACGTGTACATGTTTTTTTTTACTTGGATGTGTCAGTATGGCATGTAATAATATAGGTCAGTAGAGTGATTACATTCTGTGTGTTTCACAACCGATTAGATACCGAGGAAATTAATTGATGCAAATTTGTTCTGATCTACAGCATAACCAAATGACCAAAAATGGCAAAATGTCCCTTAACTTTACAATGTGAAATGAAGTCGCTGTAGAAATATCAAGTTAATTGGTTTACAGTAATCTACATTATGACTTTTGACCTATAATGCTCCAAAATACTTGAGCATGGTTTTTATTTACACAAAATAGGTCACTGTGATTGCATTTTGACATTTGATTCACATGGAAAGAAAAGTTGTTTTTTTTTTTGTGTGTCAAATTTCACATCTGGTTGTGAATCTGCAATTTATCATTTTGTTTGTTGTAGGTACAACAGTTATGTTAGTGTTCAAACTCATTATTTTAATTAATGATTTTTAATTGGAAACTTGCCTACCGAAAGTATTGAATAGATGATAATGAACAGTTTTAAAAAATTTGTTTTCTTTCCAGACTAAACAACATGGAGATTCATTTGTAAGAGGTCTGCTTGGTGTCATGGTAAGAAACTGTTAAAGTAGAGAAAATAATTAAAAAAGGAATGTGGTAGGCTGGTTGCTTAACAGTTAATGTGTCCCAACATATATGTACCACTACCCGTAATCTGCCATCATATGCCTATTGCCAGGTACTGACCATGGGTCAGTGACTATTTCCAAGAACTCTGACTTCACCTCCAAGACCTGGCACATCCTTAAGTGACCCTGGATGTGAAAAAAAATGAAATTGTCTGTATATATTGTTGAAAATAATTTTGATAATGAGTGGCTTGGTTAGAACCTGCAATGTTATCTGTAGTTTATTTACAGGCGAATGTATCGGAGGTAGTTGAGCTAAGGAAGAAGTTATTAGGGAATGAAGAGCTCCTTCTGATTATAAGGTAATGTCTGGCTATATGTTTCCTATTGTGACTCACCTGTCACATCCTAGAGGGCTCAGTCCTAACCATCATGGAAAAGTCAGATTTTACTGCTCTGTATGAACATGAAACATGAATCAAAAGGTGTTCACAACAATACAGCCTAATAAAAAAAAGTTTAATGATAGCACCTGTAATCTATCATTTCCGATTTCTGATCACTTATACGCATATTTCACTGAGAATTTGATTTTTGTAAAAATTAATTGCTGCAAAATTAGGTATTGTAGACCTGTAAATAAAATTGTCCCATAAGACTTATTAGATGTTGAAACACAAAACTAAGTTGCATTACCGTAATCTGTTTTCCTCACACAGTGATCTGATAGATTCCCAGGTGATGGAGGAAGCCCTGAGTTACCAGGCGACCTGTGTCATGGCTAACCTCGTCAGTGACGGCCCAGACGCCTGGATACTGGAAAATCTGAACCGTTGTTCAGTTCTATCTAAGATTGCTGCTGCTGTTCGGCGCTGGAACTTGTCCAAGAGTATGAGAACTCTGTATAGGTATTGTTCCTTCCTGTCTCAAGTACAACTGTGCTTAGATCTATGAAGATATACTGGTAAAGAATGTAAAAATTCTAAATAAACAAAAATCTGAAAATATGCATGCAGAAATAATTTATCTGTGTTTGACAAGTATTTGTTCAGGTCAGACAAATGTGTAATTCTGTTACAACAGTTAGGCCATAGTTGTGTTTTTTTCTGTTTTGCGTCCGCGTGCGGGTAGGTTTTGTGCTGTTGTGAGGCAAAAACAAACACAAGTTATTATTTTTTAGATTTTGTAAAAAGACGTCCAAAAATAAAAATTCCGTTTTCAATTTTAGTCAATTGTGGCAAGCATCACCTCAACGCTTGACTCACATCGAATACACTGATCTCGCAATCGCTCAAGCGCCGCAAGGACCACGAGAAGGCATCTAGCAATCGAGATATGATGTAGGATGTTTTCGATCTTTTTCTCTGAAATATGACGGGGTGAGGACGGCTGAAAAGTTGTCATATTCGGTCGTATACATTTTGGTCATTTAGAATGATGAAACGATAACATATCCATATGCATTCCAAGTATGAGAACCAAACTTATTCGCAGATTCTTGTTTGGTCAGTGCCCGAGCTCGAGATACAATTTGTTGACAAGATTTTAAAGAACAATAGCTGTTTTGGATAAAACTCTGACTCGCCTCTTGAGGTAAACTTAGGAATAAATTGTTAGAGGGGTTTGGTATGTTTGGTGCGTTCTTTGAGTTAAAACTTCAAGATTATAAAAAAATGAAAAGTTTCAAAAGTTAATGCCTTTGGCATCATGATTTCGACGAGTAAAACTGTAATACTAGAATATCCCAATCCAAGTAAGTGTGCCGGAGGCTAAGTTCATTTCAGGTTATATTATTAAAAATCTGCTGATGTACTTTTGATATTAAATATATTAAATCATTTTTATAGATATACTATTAAAATCCATAGCAATTCTTTTGACTGAACAAAGAGACATCGCTGATTGGACACACGTACATGTATTTATGCACACTTTTTCTTAGTCAAATATGTAACAGACTTTTTTTCTTTGGTTTAATTAAACTTCCAAATATTAAAAATCATATTGTAGTTTTATTCTAACAGACTGTATGTCGATTATGTAGTTGTCGTAGAACAGTTATGACAGCTTGGGTTAATGAAAGTATGAATCGCCATGGTCAGTGCTGACTTGCAGAGAATGACAAAGCAGAATTATGATGGATGTACTGTTGTCAGGGTGTTGCATATGTATGTATAAAATACAGAAAACAAGTTCCAATACAATGCATATATAGGCTATTATTAAATGTTCTTTTTTTATAAAGGCTATATTATATGGAGCAACAGCATTTAATAGATTAATTTACAACAGACACCGTGAAAAACACTATTTTCTCATGCTTCAATCTGACAATTCTTTTAATAATTTTTAATGTTGAAATATGTTTGTTGCATTCAATTTTGTGCTCCATACCAATGAATCATTAACAAGGAGATTATTTATGAAATATTGTCTATTCTACCACTTGCAAGAACAAAACTGGTTAAAGTGGAAGCATCCCAAACAAAGCGTGGGCTCAGTGTTTTTTTTATTCGTGTTTGTTTTTTTTCCCTTGCTGGCTGGTAGGTTTTTGAGAATCCAAAGGACGCAAAACAGAAAAAAACACAACTATGGACTTACCATATTATTTAGCACTTGTTATATTAATGACATGGCTGAGTGATATGGTAAGCCAGACCAGTTTTGTGATAATCAGTCCTTTCCCATTTATATGTAACAGGTCCCTATGATAGCTTAAAAGACACACAACCCAGAGACTTAAATTATGTGATAAACCAGTTATTTGTCTTTTAAATGTAACAAGTCCCTTTGATTGCTTTATATCATTAATTGGATATGCTGTTTATATGTAACTGGTCCCTGATAAACCAGTTATAATTATTTGCCATTTTATTGTGACAGGTCCCTATTGCCGTTCCTGGAGATGGCCCAGAAGTCTCATACCCCAGAGGCCCAGCTGTTAGCTCTTTGGTGCATTTGTAATCTCATCAAGTCTAAAGGTAGTTATTGCCCTTACCCTGATCTTTGTCTTTCTCCAGGAAACGTCTACTGTACAATGTTAAAGATGGAAGGTGGAATTCCTATATTGGAGGCTATCAAAAATGACCCAAACACCAACCAAGAAGTACTGGAACTAGTTGTCATGGCTATAGATCATGTCAGCTCAAAGAACATTCCTGAAAGTGATGATTCTTTAAAATAGCAGCTTCTTCCTGATCTTGAATTATTCACATGAGTATGTTTGTCAACTGAATGATACTGTGATTTAGGAATGACACAAAAATGATTGATATAGATACACTATTCACTGAACCTTTTGTGTTAGTATATCTTTAAGCCATTGACATATCATTGTTACACTTATATAACTCATTTCCCCCTGTTGTTGTATGATGAACCATTCCAGTCTTAGAATAAGAAGAGTTTAAATTGTTGTTCAGGGGTGTATGAGTAATATCATTCTGTCATTCAAAGTAGTCTCCTGTAATAATGTTTTGGAGATTTTTTTCCAAACATATGATTGGAAATGTTTCATTAGAAACACATCGACAGTTAGTAGAATCACACTTTTAGCTCATCAGTTATAAGTAACTGTGAGGTAATGCTTTCACCCAACGTCACCATTCATGTCCCATACTAAACCAAAGTTTTTGGAGTAAGTTCAAACATTCATTCAAGGTTTGTTTTCACCAAAGAATATAGACATATTTTTAGATATTTTTTAAATATAGATATCGGGGTATATTTTTAGAGGTCAGAGAATAAAATTAAAGCATAACATATTTAGAATAAATCCCTGTTTGTATTGCCACTTGCTTGTGAATTAGAAACCACCGAGGAGGTCGTGTGATGTAGTGGTCTTTGGCCTTTCACCCAGCTGGCCAGGGTGCAGTTCCAGGATGTGAAAAGGTCATGGGTAACCTGCACAATCACATGGTTTTCTTTGGGAACACTGCTTTCCTCTAGACAACTTGCTTGATTACAATAGACCCTTCAAAAGGGATTTATGTAAGTTATATAACTTGTTGTGTATTTATGTAAACAAATAGTTTATATATCATTTCGTTTTATAGCACTTGTATCTAGTTTTCATTTTGACCAGGTGTAGTGAAGATATTGAAAATATTCTATCTGCCTCATCACCACATAAACAACATTGAAACCTGATTGGTGTTTGACCTTCAACCTAATTTCTTGCAAACAATAATTAAACATGACAACATGGCCATGAACTTCCTCAAATAAAATTATATTGTAGCAGTGAGTTTATCCAAGGTTAGCAGTTTAAGTATCCTAGCTTTTAAAAGCATAATTCAAATATGTGGAAAACTTGTTAATTACCTATATACAGCTGTGGTATTATACTGCAACATCACTGACGTCCTCAGCTGAGGCCATCCCTAATCGTTTGTTTGGACCCCTTACTCGGTACACTCTCAGAATGGTGGGTCCACAGTGGTGATCAGTCACTGCGCGTCGGTGGTGGGTGTCCAGCTACTGGTGTCTTTCCTCATCCACACCCAGCATGAAGCTCGTTCTGCTGCCTTGGCCATCCCCTGCACCGCTGCTCTTTTAGTCCTGCCCGCCAACCCTAGTGCAGACAGCATTCTCCACACAGACTGTGTGGGGAAGCCTCAGCAACCAACCTCAACAGGGTAGCTCCATGTCTGCCAGCCCTGTTCCCTACATTCCAGCAGCAGTGCCTCATACTTTGTCCTCTTTTTTTCATGGGCTTCACTACACCTTTCCTCCCATGGGGCCGTAAGCTCAATGATGATGATTTTCTTTGATCCTGTTGACTGAAGAACAATATCTGGAAACGTTAATTTGTGGTTGAGATCTACAGCCAGCCTCCAGTCCCCTGCCTGGCTGATGATTCTGCTTGATTTCTCAGATCTTGACGTTCTTGTTTCCCCTTCCCTCACAAACCTAAGTTGTGTATGAATGGGCCTTGGTTGACTGGACCCTTAGAACTTCGTTGTGGCGCCATGTATATCTCCCTTGTGCTAAGGCCACATGACAGGAGGTGAGTATATGTTGGAGAGTTCCTCTCTGTCCACACAGAGGGCAGTCTGGTGTTTCTGCAAGGTCCTCTCTATGGAGATTTTTCTGGTGTTGGTAGTACATACACAGAACGGAGTAGAAATTGCAATTGGAATTGCGGATACTTCCAGATTTCTGTCCATGATAGTACATGTGGTTCTGTGTACCACCTTGTCCAGGCCCCCTGGACGCCCAGTTCCACTCTTTTGAATCTTTTATTCACTTTTATTAGCTCAGCTGGCCCGAAGGGCCGGTGAGCTTATGTCATGGCGCGGCGTCCGGCGCCCGGCGTCCGTCGTCCGTCGTCCGTCGTCCGTCGTCCGTCCGTCCGTCCGTCCATCCGTCAACATTTCCTTTAAATCGCTACTAGTCATAGAGTTCTGCATGGATTGTAACCAAATTTGGCCACAAACATCCTTGGGGGAAGGAGAACAGAACTTGTATAAATTTTGGCTCTGGCCCCCCCAGGGGCAGGAGGGGCGGGACCCATTAGGGGAAATATAGGCAAATCCTATAAATCGCTACTTGTCCTAGAGTTCTTCATGGATTGTGACCAAATTTGGCCACAAACATCCTTGGAGGAAGGGGAACAGAACTTGTATAAATTTTGGCTCTGACCCCCTGGGGGCAGGAGGGGCGGGGCCCAATAAGGGAAATAGAGGTAAATCTTATAAATTGCTACTTGTCCTAGAGTTCTACATGGATTGTAACCAAATTTGGCCACAAACATCCTTGGGGGAAGGGGAACAGAACTTGTATAAATTTTGGCTCTGGTCCCCCGGGGGCAGGAGGGGTGGGGCCCAATAGGGGAAATAGAGGTAAATCCTTTAAATCGCTACTAGTCATAGAGTTCTACATGGATTGTAACCAAATTTGGCCACAAACATCCTTGGGGGAAGGGGAACAGAACTTGTATAAATTTTGGCTCTGGACCTCCGGGGGCAGGAGGGGTGGGGCCCAATAGGGGAAATAGAGGTAAATCCTTTAAATCGCTACTAGTCATAGATTTCTACATGGATTGTAACCAAATTTGGCCACAAACATCCTTGGGGGAAGGGGAACAGAACTTGTATAAATTTTGGCTCTGGTCCCCCGGGGGCAGGAGGGGCGGGGCCCAATAGGGGAAATAGAGGTAAATCCTATAAATCACTACTTGTCCTAGAGTTCTGCATGGATTGTAACCAAATTTGGCCACAAACATCCTTGGGGGAAGGGGGACAGAACTTGTATACATTTTGGCTCTGACCCCCTGGGGGCAGGAGGGGCGGGGCCCAATAAGGGAAATAGAGGTAAATCCTATAAATCACTACTAGTCATAGAGTTTTACATGGATTGTAACCAAATTTGGCCACAAACATCCTTGGGGGAAGGGGAACAGAACTTGTATAAATTTTGGCTCTGGCCCTCCAGGGGCAGGAGGGGTGGGGCCCAATGGGGGAAATAGAGGTAAATCCTTTAAATCGCTACTAGTCATAGAGTTCTACATGGATTGTAACCAAATTTGGCCACAAACATCCTTGGGAGAAGGGGAACAGAACTTGTATATTTTTTGGCTCTGGCCCTCTGGGGACAGGAGGGGTGGGGCCCAATAGGGAAATAGAGGTAAATCCTTTAAATCGCTACTAGTCATAGAGTTCTGAATGGATTGTAACCAAATTTGGCCATAAACATCCTTGGGGGAAGGGGAACAGAACTTGTATAAATTTTGGCTCTGACCCCCGGGGGCAGGAGGGGCGGGGCCCAATAGGGGAAATAGAGGTAAATCCTTTAAATCGCTACTAGTCATAGAGTTCTACATGGATTGTAACCAAATTTGGCCACAAACATCCTTGGGGGAAGGGGAACAGAACTTGTATAAATTTTGGCTCTGGCCCTCTGGGGACAGGAGGGGTGGGGCCCAATAGGGAAATAGAGGTAAATCCTTTAAATCGCTACTAGTCATAGAGTTCTACATGGATTGTAACCAAATTTGGCCACAAACATCCTTGGGGGAAGGGGAACAGAACTTGTATAAATTTTGGCTCTGGCCCCCCGGGGGCAGGAGGGGCGGGGCCCAATAGGGGTAATAGAGGTAAATCCTTTAAATCGCTACTTGTCATAGAGCTCTGAATGGAATGTAACCAAATTTGGCCACAAACATCCTTTGGGGAAGGGGAACAGAACTTGTATAAATTTTGGCTCTGGTCCCCCGGGGGCAGGAGGGGCGGGGCCCAATAGGGGAAATAGAGGTAAATCCTTTAAATCGCTACTAGTCATAGAGTTCTGAATGGAATATAACTAAATTTGGCCACAAACATCCTTGGGGGAAGGGGAACAGAACTTGTATAAATTTTGGCTCTGACCCTCTGGGGGGTAGGAGGGGCGGGGCCCAATAGGGGAAATAGAGGTAAATCCTTTAAATCGCTACTTGTCGTAGAGTTCTACATGGATTGTAACCAAATTTGGCCACAAACATCCTTGGGGGAAGGGGAACAGAACTTGTATAAATTTTGGCTCTGGCCCCCCGGGGGCAGGAGGGGTGGGGCCCAATAGGGAAATTTGATGTTAATATTCAAATTCCTTCAGAAAAGAAACAATGAACCTGTATTCAGAACATTACTTTGCATTACAAACCAGGTGAGCGATACAGGCCCTCTGGGCCACTTGTCTTGTATATAAGCTATACTGTCTTCATTGTCTGCTTCCAGGAAACGTCTACTGTAAAATGTTAAAGATGGAAGGTGGAATTCCTATATTGGAAGCCATCAAAAATGACCCAAACACCAACCAAGAAGTGCTGGAACTAGTTGTCATGGCGATAGACCTTGTCAGTTCAAAGGACATTCTTGAAAGTGATGATTCTGTAAAGAGTGCCTTTGAAATAGCAGCTTCTTCCTCTTCTTGAATTATTCATATGAGTATTTTTGTCAATGAATGATAATATGATTTAGGAATGACACAAAAATGATTGGTATAGGTACAACTATTCACTGAAACTTTTGTGTCTATCTGTAAGCCTTTGAAATATCATTGTTTTGTGTTAGTGTATCTGTGTTATACTTGTTGCACTTATGTAACTCATTTCCCCCTGTTGTTGTATGATGAACCATTCCAGCCTCAGAGTAAGAAGAGTTTTAATTGTTGTTCAGGGATGTACAAGTCATTTCCAATTTTATTCCTGTCATTCAAAGTAATCTTGTGTAATGAAGTTTTGTTTTATCAAATATTATTTTTTCTAAGATAGCAAAGGCAATTTTTCATTCAAGCATTGATGTTAGTATGTTTCAATTTCATTGAGGTATGAAATAAATTTTGTTTGCAAACTGTGTGAATCAATTTTCATAGGTTGCCACTATGACCCTAGTTGTGCATATGGCATTTTGAGAGCGATCCTTCAACAAGTTGGCCAACAGGCAGCCATTGGATTTTGATATTTAAAGTTTAAAAAACAGTGAAAGCTCCCTCTTTCCATTATCAGACATACATCAGTCTTTGGTAGGTCACAAGATCCCTTTTCTCTTGTACTATACTCTCATCAGTCATTTTCTAATTGTGAGGCTCATTGAGCGGGGCCCTTTCTGAAGTGTCAGTGTTTTAATTTTGTAACAGTGATTTTATCCAAGGTTAGCAGTTAAACTATCTTGGCTTTTAAAAGCATAATTCTTATAATAGGAAAACATGTTGACTAAAGTGTTTAATAAGAATTGTGATGATAACCAATATTAGACAATGAGAACTTTTTGTGTCCTGTAACACATGGTGTTATGAATTTCATTTATCTTAAATATTGCTGCAAACTTTCTACAAATGTTTCAAATGATATTTCTTATTTTTCAAATGTTAATTGAGATACACCTAAACCTATGCTATATTTGAACAGCTTTTATATCAATATTTAGCAATGTATGTATATAAATGTTACCAGAAATCTAATTGTATTACCAAAGAAACTATTGATATTCCACAGATGCTCCATATTTTCATTGTGTAAATGTCAAATTTCAATCACAATTTTCTAGTCTCTGTTTTCTGTTTGTTTTTTTTTTATGTTTTTTTTTTTTTGTCATATGATGTATGGTGAAAGTTATAGACTAATGTAACAGCAGAAAAAAGGTCATATAAACTTTTGTCATCTTAGATAGAAGTACAGTTTAATTTGGGTAAACTGGATGTTACTGGAACCAGCATATTTGGCTGGTATAGTCAGGTTACTGGATTATACAGGTTTTAATTATAATAAATTAAGAAGGAAAATAAACTAGATATGGGTCCAGATGAGACTCGTTTTGACAAGTTATACATGTACTGTACATTGATAGTTTTTATTTTCACAAAGTGATGTTCAGATGATAAAAAAGTGTGAAAATCATGTTCATATAAAATGATTCAATGTAAAGGATAGATATAAGATTGTTCTAGTGCCAGAATGATACGTCACACAATATAGCTAAATGCAAATATACATTATTGCTTCGGTCTATGGAATTATACTTGAAAACAATTTATTTGTGGTAACTTCACTTACTGCTTTTTCATGCCCATCAACTTTTTGACAACATTTTAATTCTGCCATTCATAGTTGAAACATTCCTTTGTACTCGTATGTGAAACATTTATGTGTCAATTTAGTTTTACAAGTTTTGATCACCTGCGAAATATGTTAAATTGGATGGTTATACCCAAAAATAAGTTGGTTTCAATTTTACATGTATATGTCCTCCCTCTTCTTAATGAAAATGTAAGTATCTGAGCAAAGCTGTGATGTTCTGTACAAATGAAAATGTAAGTATCTGAGCAAAGCTGTGATGTTCTGTACAAATGAAGATTTTAAATAGCATGTGACTGGTATTTTATCTATGTATCTCATTCAGTATTAGACAACTAATACAAATGTAATATACTCAAAATAAAGAAGATGACTCTCAATCCTATTTGATGTTATGTATATCTGATGAATTGTCTGCTGTGAAACAATACTAGACTTGTTATACCAGAAACATATATACATAGAGATTGGAAACTCCTTCTTTGTCTTTGTTGACAGGCAGAGGGACCTCCGGTTTATAGGCATTTTGCCATGGCTAAACACTTTTAAGTGTGTTCTTTTAAACATGTTATTTTTGCATCAACACAAAGTTTAAACATTATATCATGGTTTGATGTGATCAGTTTTCCCGATTGATGATATCTAATATGATTTTTAAAAGCATGAAAATAAGCAATTTTACCTGGTTGATTAAAAAATCAAGCATTCAAAACCGGAAGTGTGTTTTGTTTTATTAATAAATAAGTTAAAATATTATTTTTTCTATCCAAAATTGTACTCAAACCATCGTAAAAATGGAGGAGTTGCCAATCTTTATGTATGTATGTTTCTGTTCATACCAGTCTGTTAATCTCCACTTTTGTAACATTAGAAAACTTTTCAGATTAAAATCTAAACTGTAGAATCCCTATTCTTGGCACTTTTAACAATTAAAAGTAAGTTGTTGTTCAAATTTTTAAAGCATTTTCCCCAAAAATATTTGATAAAGTTTTGGGATTGAGTTCAGGAAACCCTCCCCCATATTGCCAAAAATGACCGAAGGGACAGTGAGCTTATGTCATAGCGCGGCATCCGTCGTCCGTCATCCGTCCTTCAACATTTCTTTTAATTACTACTAGTCATAGAGTTCTGCATGTATTGTAACCAAATTTGGCCAAAAACATCCTTGGGAGATGGGGAACGAGTTTGTATAAATTTGGCTCTGACAAATGTCACCCCGCGGGAATAACCGGCAATTAAAGCATGAAACATGATCTGTAGACTTTCCATAATACCATGCAACTATGCTAACCAAGGTGCCCCATGTCCCCTTTTCAATCATATTTCTTTTCAGCAATTCCAATACTATTCACTATTGGCCATTCAAATTCGCTTGCTTGATAAAGAGTGATAGCAGCCAGAACACAGGATTTACACTATGTCAGAAAGTGATCACTTGTTTTTTGTTTAATTTGTTTTTCAGCATTCTTTTAACAAACGAGGTCATTTCGGATTTTGTTTAGTTCGTTTTCCAGAGTCCTTTAACAGCCTGGGTCACCGTACGTGCGGGGTTTTGACGATAGGATATAAAGCCAGAGTTCACCGCGGAAAACATTAGTGGTGTACCTAGCGAATGCCTCACTCTAACCTAGAGATGGAGGGCTAGTGGTAGATTGTCGGCACACTTGAGCAAACCCGTTGATGTCCAAAATTTAAATGTGTGACATCAAATATATGTGGTCAATAAACTTACATCAAATATTTCCTAACATCATTTTCAGATAAAGTTTATTTCAGTGATTTAAAGCACGTGTAAAGTTGTAAATCTGTCAACATTCGTGACCTTAATACGTTTGATGTTCCACCACCTGTGCCTATAATACAATATAAACCCCCTCAATATCAATATGTAGTTTTTCCTTTCATAGAATGTAATATCCATTATTAGAAAGGACACATGTATTAGTATTTCCTGTACTTTTAAGTTATCAGGCTATTTAAGTAATGGTTTCAAAAACTTTAATCTCAGTCAAGATTATAATTTATATATATATATACATGTATATGTTGATCACATGTTTAATTCTGTTTTTGACCTAGCAGTCCACTCATAAACTATAATGTACCAGTGTAAATCCCAAATCATAGTATATTATTGTTTTATTTTTGAAAGTCGAACTTTGTAGAGACAAAAAGCTGGCATCGAGTGTGATAAAAATTTAATCAGTTCATGCATAGAGGATAATTTTTACCAGATTTTCCGTACAATTTAGCTTTTAGCATAATGATCGTGTTTTTTTATCGATAGCAATGCTTGTATTAAACATATATAGGAAGTTTACTGTACATCTCGGTGTTGCTTTTCAAATGTAAATATTCATGTTATAGCCCTTACTCCAAAACTCCAAATACATGTAGTTCTATAAATGGCAGGGGTTGTGTCTCCTGCATTTATGAACGCATATATCTGTATGTATACGATTTAACTGTTAATAAATGAGGTTTTACAATACCAGATATTAAAACGATGAATAGTTGTAGAAAAGATCTTTACAAGACCATTTCGATGATGCGGGTTTCCATAACGGGACCTTCTTATCAACTTAATTATATTCAACAAAACGAAATTGAAAACTACCCATGTAAAACAGAAATATTATGCTACTTACGAAAGCTATTAACTTCATACAAAAGTTGAATACCAAAGGACTTCTGTCTATAGTTGTTCACTATACAGTTAAAAGACATTTAAATACCCACCACTGCAGTAGGTTCTATATGGATAGACCCATCCATCTTACGGTAAATAGAATATAAACCAGATTAAAATCTATATCAGTTGTTAGGCATAGATGTATAGGGGATTTAAACCAGTCACAAATAGATCAATTTGAAAACAACTATATAATGATAATTTACCATTAAGGTTTAATCATGTCTCCCCTTCAGACATGCTATATTAGTATATCTGGCCTTCTTCTTACTTTCTTATAACATTTATCTTGTCTTAAAACATAATTCTTACATAATCCCAGATCGTCCTAGATATCATGGCAGCATGCTTCAAAATGATGTGCAGTATTGAGTAAGAGACGACGGGGACTTTTAAAAGCGAAGTCAGCGGTGAAATCAGTGCGTGTTTTTTTATCAATCTTGCATGTTTAAGTGATGAATTATTTAATACAGGTCAGTTTGGCCACAGTCCAGAGGTCAAATTTAACATTTTTCAAAAATTTAAGGTGTTAGCCAGGGTGATGTCATTTATCCCTCATTGTTTCGTTTACAAACAACAAACGTATTATTTCAATAGTTACTTACGAGCTAATATTACTAGAAATTATTGCATGAACACGAAGATATGTCGAAATATGTGAAACTTCTAAAAGAAATCGTTCTTTGTGGTCGACTTATGATCATAACCGGTTATACCTCCCGGAGTTTTATCGGAATTTTATCGGCTACTTCAGCCTCCACGCTTCAGCCCTTTCGCCATAAACCTAGTTCGTGTTGGTCACGGAATATATCGGCCATCAATTGACCACACAATGATAAAGACTGATTAATGAACCTGATACACAACATCAAAGGCATACATTCTTTTTAGGTAAAGCCAAAATGAGCCACCAAAATATGCTGGACGCTGAAACACATCTCTAGGATTTTTTTCAAAATTGTATCTCTTTCAATTCAGAGGCATACTGATTGAAATGGCGATAGCGTGCACACTATTCCTCCAAAGTAAAAATGTATAAATGAATAAATACAAAGAATAAAACTTAATACTAATACTGGTGAGATGATATTTCAGTGTTAGATATCTAAAAGGAAAATCGATTTCTTGAAAAACTAAGACCTACATGATATGCGATGAATGCTTATCCCCAAGTGGAATGCGTTTATTTCTTTCTTTGCTTTCGCCCAGTCACTGGGCCTATGGTTAGATATCTCAATGTAGATTTTTTGTTTATTTTGGCCTATTAACAGCTAGGGTCATTTAAGGACGCTATAGGGTTAGGAGATAAAGAAAGGCCTGAGTTCGCCGGAAAAAACCTTGACTCCAATGTATTATTCGAACTAAAATATAATCGAATTTACGCATATGACTCGAAATTACATAAATTTCGCCAATTTTAAATTATATTTTTTTTTATTAATTGAATTAATATCATACTTTTCAAAACTTTAAGCAAAAAAAAATGATTACTGAAGAAAGTACTCACAAATATTTCCCGTTATACAGTATATACATGTATACAAATGTACTCGAGTACAAGACTACAGTTTCCACCCCTTGTCAGTATAATATGACCGGATGGGATGTGTTGCATGGTGTCTTCGGCATGCTTCAGTGATATAGCACTATAAAAAGAATAAGAGTTCCACTATACAAGAAGGCACAGCATGAATATATCGCAGTCTCCTAAAACACACGCTTCACACTGTATACACGCAGCACACCGCATACACGGGAGGACTCTGGCTGCTAATAGGACGTAAATATGATAAACCAAGGGGCGTAGGAAGCGGGGGGCAGGGGGGCAATTCCCCCCTCCCCCTCCTCCCCCGGTTTCCCAGGACGGGGGGGGCAAACATGTCTTTTTGCCTCTGGACCCCCCCCCGACACAAAATTCTCGCGCCATTGGCGCTCGCAAATTGAACAAAAAGCATCGTAGAACTCATTTCTACCATTCTCAATCGTACAATTTTTTCCCGGGGACACCCCCAGATCCCCCAAACAACCAAATTCTCGCGAAAAATCATCAAAACACATTGTAAAACACATCTCAGTCATTCTAAATCGTAATGTTTTTTCAGGGGATACCAAGGACCCCCAAAACCGCTCGATAATTTGCGTATTTGTTAAGTTCCTGTTAGCGACGCCACTGTCTATAGATATGTACAAGGATTATATGTAATGATATATGTCAAAAAAAGTATATCAATTATCCCCAGTGAATGCAGGGCGCGCTCGAGAGGTGGGGTGTTACGAAATATTGAGGACCTTTACCCCCCCATCACGTTTCATCTTCCAACTGAAACCAAACCAAACCAAACCAAACCATATCATTGTAACAAATTTTCAGTTTTGTTTGGTGTCTAACTGCGGGGAGAAACCGGAGTAAAAAAACACGTCGATAGGGAATTCGAGCCTTGACTCTCTGATCGAAAGGTGTGCACGTGACCTCTTTGATACCAAGCGACCAACATTGAAATATTGCTAATGTGTTTTGGGTTTAAATCTCTGTGTATGTATTATAGCCGTCCACTGGCGACGTGCACGGTCCCATGGTGTGATCATCAAACCACCCAATATATAGCAGGTATATAGACATGTAGGTAACATTATACCTATAACTGTGTACCCTTAGTCACTCGGAAGTCATAGAGAGCCAGCATACACAGGAAAAGTGACTTTGGAGGGGACAAATTACCTGTCAGTTTATTAAGTACAGGTAACAGATGTGTTTAAAAATGAGAGTCTCCTAAATAGACGAAAACAAAGTAGAAATCGACAGTTATTGGAAAATCAGGAAGCATCATTACCGTTGGGCGAAAGGTAAGTTGATTACGTATGTACAGATCTCAGTGATCTACGGCATGGACTTATATATAGAGTAGTTAAAGTTGTATTTTAAGATTAGTGGATAAAGGAAGGTGTATTTAGGATTGTATGAAGGGTAAGGGGATCTACTGACCAACCATTACCTGGTCACTGTATGAAGGGTAAGGGGATCTACTGACCAACCATAACCTGGTCACTGTATGAAGGGTAAGGGGATCTACTGACCAACCATAACCTGGTCACTGTATGAAGGGTAAGGGGATCTACTGACCAACCATAACCTGGTCACTGTATGAAGGGTAAGGGGATCTACTGACCAACCATAACCTGGTCACATGGATTTTGCAGGCCATACCTTGGTCGGCCAAATATACATATAAATTTTCCAGGATCATAAAATAGTCTAACGAAATTTTACAGAAACATCACTTATCCGTCAAATTAAAAGAAACTAGTCAAACAAAATTTTATATGAATATAAACGAGTCATTCAACATAATTTGGCATTTGCACTTCTACACAAAAAACGAATGTTTTAAGTATGCTATCACTCCAAAACTCTATTTTTTACTCTATTGACACGTTAAAACGTTAGGCATTTTTCCAAGCTTAAAAGAGATCATATCCTAAACCGATTTAAATCGAGCTAAAATCAGTTCGTTAAGAGTTTAAAATAGCTAAAACGATATCACGTGCTAAAAGTTAATCTGAACTACACATGTAATATATCAATATCTTAACTCGTCATATAAAATCTTAAAAGTTTGACTCTGCAAATGTGTTCGTCGTCGTCATCGTCGGTGACTTGTCTTCGTTGACGACTTTAATCACTAAATCAGTCGATAGTTACACAATCGATATCTTAACTCATTGATTTGTACATACTAATGTCGTTCTGTCCCTCTTCTGACCCCGTCGCTGAACATTAAATTTAACTACCTACATCCCTCGGTTAATTGTCTATATACTAGGATCTCGCCCGATAGGAGATTTAAATACAAACTCGTGTAATATCCGCACCTACTGATTGCATTTAAAGTGAGATTTTATGCGTGTCTTTATTTTTTATGTGTTTATTGGTGACACAAGGGGACAATTTGACGATAGAATACGACAGATCTACTCCAGTAAAAACATCAAAGGGGGTGTTTAGGGGTCAACAAAAGTGTACGTTTTCTCAAATCGAACATAAAATCAATCGATTTATCGGGAGACGTCGTCATATTTATGTAGTTGTTTTGTTGTATGTACATAAATACTTCTCATATTGGTCTATTTAACATCGAAAATAGAACTATAAATGGTGAAAACACTCTTATCAATGGAGGATTTGGTATTTCGACGTAATTGAATTTGAAATTTAATCAACAGTCAAATGTCCCAGACTGTGGCACACACATATTAACTTAAATAGATATGAAATCATACAAATAAATTACTGGGAATTACACTGGGAAATTAAACGTCTGTTATTTGATTAATATTACCTTATCATTCCGAAATACTTACCACTCTCTGTGGGTTACTCAGTAGAAATTGTTAAAGTCACCGGTAAAAAACCTCATTATTCGACCAAGCTCTGTTGAAAACCTGCATAGAAAATCTACGACTGTAATTGACAAATTAAACTCCTGAACGAACAATGAAAATATATTACAGTTTAACCATTTAAATAGTATATAGCCATCTAAAGCAAATTGATTATGGGCTGGGCTATTACACATTCGTCAAAAGATCAAATAAAATTCCAATTATACCTAATTATACAGTAAGATTGCGTCTTTTATTTCGAGCCATGAAAGTTAAAGAACATCATTGCAAATAACGAAAAGGCAATTTGGCACTAGTGCAACAATTAGCACGACGTAATTTAAAACGTTAAAGTTCACTAAATACATCGTGGTTCAAATGCCTGCAGAATATGACTTTGTATCATTATGAAAAGGTCTCGTGGAGAATTTGCACGAGTTGCTTGCTTTGTTTATAGACAAGGTAACAAGACCTACTCACATTAACATGAATTTTTCATCGTGAATCATTATCGTTTATTCTACCAACTGTACTAGTAGAATCACCGTAACATCAATATGAACATTACTTATAGCCAGATAACTGATTTTTTTTCATCACGATCTATGAGATACAAAAAAACAGTAACATGTCTTAAAACATATTTTTGTTATTCATCACTACTCTACATAGGTACCAATTCAGGAGATATAAATATGATATTGTTGTATACTTATTACTAGTAAGTCAAGTCTACCTAGATTTCGCCTCGGTTGATAATTGGGTTTTTCAAGGTTGAAGTAACCTCATCTGCATCAAACGCCAAAAATAAACTGATTTTTTAAATAGAACCTATTTCAATTTTATAGAAAACAAATGTCAGTAATTAATTGAAATTTTGTGAAAAAAATATTCAATTTTTATAAAAAAAAAAAATGTCTGTAATGAATGAACATTTTTGGAAATATCCATTTTCATTTTTATTGAAAAACGTGTTTTTTTTACCATAATTTATCAAATGTATACAAACCAAAAGCACGTGCTATCAATAATATAGAGGAAATATATGTTATAATCGATAAATCTTCCAGAGATGTACGTAATGATACCGATATAGTTAACATGAGACCCGATACTCTGCCCAACAACCCACAGTATAATGCTATTGAACCCTAACGATACTGTATTTATCACAGTCGGTATAGCCGAGCACGTCTGCCTAGGCTCATGGTAAGGTGTGGATCGCCATTCAAAGGCCTGTGATAAATTCTGGCCACATTATTAACAAAATATGTCTACTCAGCCGATAACAACTTTCTACACCTACCCTTATCTACGTCTGTGGTATATAGTTTCTTTAGCTATCCGACGAAGAGCTCTCTACCAATATCAGAGCTCTTGTAGTGCCCAATAAATTAATACCCTTCTCCGGTCCGAATCTGTTTGTACTTTTGGGTACTTTCCAATTTTGATTTCAATGTTTGTTCCACATTAGGTGCCGCGGTCTTGTTGTTAGTCTACATGTATTCGGGTTCCTTGAAAGTCCTCGTCCGATATGTGATATATACGTTGGCACTTAATGTTTCGACACTGTAAGTATTTATACCACTTAAGTCGTAATTTAAACACCCTTTGTATACAGCCTATTCCTCCCATTGGGTTTCATTGTCAGTGCGTGATATCACAATTAGTGTTGATCAGTCCTTCACTGGAGAGATATACACAAATTGTCATTAATTGACGTCAACCACATCCATCTTATTGTGTTAGTATCCGAATATATTGGCATTCGAATGAAATATTTGTGTAGAATACGATGCAAACCGTCTTTCAGTGTTGATTTGACAACACTTATTGACGTTGTGCTTGGTGAATACTTCATGTTTCCCTAATCCGTTCTATAGTTTATACATTTCTATAAACGACAAGGTTATGGCATCTAAATATGACGGGTTCTTGTTGACCAATTCATTAAGTAAATTAATCAATCATGATAAGATATCAGATGTTTTTGCTTCTGCCCTGCACGTTTGTCTTTGTTGAAGATCACGGACGCTTTTTAAGAAGCACCTTGGTTCATAATGGAAAAAAAACCCATTCTAAAATATATGTTGTGCCCTTAGACACAATTAGTGTTGATTTCTTAATATAAATGATGTATTCAAACCTGTCTACAAAGACAATAAACAAAACGAACTTGTCTTTAGAGTCAAGAGACTGGGTCAGATTGTGTTGGTAAATAGGGGCTGAAATAAAGAAGCAGGTTGTCGCTAAGACATGCTTTATTGTGTATTTAATGGGTTTCGGAGAATTTTCGGGTTTCACTTTTAATTTCCAGGTTCTTGTTTTAAGCTACTTAAAAGAAAGTTTGTCAACCATGAGCATGGATATTGTTTGAGGAATATGACTTCTTCAGATTCCTACTTGTCTTTTTTATTGACAAAGCCTGAACTGATTAAACATCCGGTTTTTAATAAACAAACACGACTATTATAAGTTTTTCATGATTGGGTTAAGCACAACATACGTGCCTTCGTAAAATACCTTCTACTAGCTTTTTTTGATTCTTTATTGGTCCCACTTTATTGATTTAGATGTCGGTATCATAAATAAGTAGACAATCAGGGTCATTGGAAGGAGGTATTTTTGGTGGATGGTTAGCCACTGATACCGACATGGCAATTGTCTCACATAGGGTTTCAAACTCTTAGACCAAAATGGCGAGCTTGTGATGTCAGAAACGTTAACCACTCGGCCAACGCGTTTGTGCTTTGGCAACTGGTGATGGGCATAATATCGTTCTTTAGTCTTCATTGTGACTTGCAGACATTTCCACCTTCATGCTAACTCCCATGACGTCATCATACAAATATATGATATAAAGGTGTAAGGCTTTACAAACTTATCCTTGATTTATTACCGACCAGGTTTTGTTGAGACAGATTTGTAAACTGGAAATATGCTGTCGTCTGCCACAGGTTATGGACGTTTGAAGAGATTTCAAAAAGGCACTTGTGATGTCGTAATTACAACATACAATATATCATACTGGTACTTCAAGAGGATCTCTCGAGGGATCCAAAAGTTTGCTTTACGAATTGGTCAATGTCATACCATTTAATTCAAAATTTAAACCGAAAGGGAATGCTATGAAAAAGGCACAAGATACATAATTGTTTTTTTTTCGGAAGAGTAAATGTTTTCCATTGCATCGAAAACATGATTTAGACTTTGTATCGTGAATGTTGCGCCCTAGATTTCAATAGCTATTGTTATGACGTAGATATTTTATAGCAAGTAGATTTTTATGGCGAGTGTCGTGACCCTTTTTTTGACGAATATCGTGACTTTGTGTTGTGTATGCCGTGACCTAGTTTTTCATGGCTGCTGTTATGACCTAGATTTCCACAGCTCTTTTTGTTACCTAAATTTTCATGGCTCGTGTTATCATCTATATCCTTGTGGTTGAGGTCGTGACTTAGAATTTTTTGTCGGGTATTGTCGTTGACATTCTATCATATTTTCTCTATAAGATCTTATTAACTTTCTTGAATGCTTCCAGATTGTGCTTCTAAAGGCCATTTTTACTAATTTCAATGGATTATTTTTTGTCAGCATTATATTACATTTGAGTAAGTTTATAGATTGATGGTATTTTTATGCTCGTGTCGTACGAGAACAAACTAACGTTGACCTGTCACCAAATAAATTCCATGGTCGTATTCTTCACAAGTTTGATCCATGTCTTCAACCTTCACTTTCCTTCGTTATTGAACTACTGCCGACTGCGGGATGTGTCTTTTATTGACAAACAGACACCGTGCTCCCCGGAATGACCTTGTTAATGTATACATTACGGATCATATATATTCACGATCCAATTACTGTATAAATGTTCCCCTAAGTTTTGAGGAGAAAGATTGAACGATTTACAAACATGTAATTTGTGTCATTTCAATATGGTGCTATTCCAAACCAAAACCTATTTTAATGTCTTTTATAGTAACAGGAAAAGCGAACAAAAGCCTTTTAAAACTCTTAATGAAACATTTCCCCATATTTTGTTGGAAACCAACGTAACAAGGTTATGCAATAACGCAACATTTGAATTGCTTTTGAAATGATTTGTGAGTCGGATGTGTGGAAAGCTGCCCCAATAGATGGGTATTCTGGTGTTAATATTAAGGTGAATACACGACACCAACATACACGGCTAACCCGGGTATTCATTCTTTGTCATACATAAAAAATATCATAACCTATCTATACCACAATGTCTATGCACCTATTAGCTTTAAATCCTGTTTCAACCCTAGGAAATCCCGCTCTAACGACAGGAAAGCAGGGATGACTGTAGTGCCACAGACATTGGCTGACATGTCAACCCTTGTTCGATCTCGACCAGGACTTGAAGAGTTGGGTTTTTGTAGAGATTCCATTCCGATAATATTATTACTATGAATACATATTGACATTGGGATTTTATACCAAGTGTCAGTTGGGGACACGTTTTCTTGTTTACCTGGATTGCATTCAGACGAATTTACCTGGCCAATAATCCAATCAACAGGTATGTGGTAAATGGTGGACGAGTTTAAATGTCAAATAATTGTCACAAAGTAACTGTCAAAAGCATACCCTATCATAGCGCTTCAGACGTATATAGATATACATCCGCACGTGGCAATCCCTGAGGAGAGGGTAGTACTGTTCTTAGTATTTGTAGTAGAATGCCAGAATCTTACCTGATTTTTACCGATATTTAATTAGTCCCTATCATTAGAGTTACATGACCCGACATAGTGTTAAATTGAAATGTATTAGGATGATAAGATATACCTATATACATTTGTATACAAACACTATTATTATTACTGGTTCCAGTTCCCACGGGTATGTCTGGGAGCCTACTCGGAATACTTTTAAAGTTTAAATCTTCAACGAGTTAAGATTTCTGATATTAGCGATAGCATGTAGAATCATGTAGATTTATCTTAGATGCAATTTATGCCTTTAGAAGTTATGTAACATTTATCATTTCCTTTTTAATGCGTTACAGTTTTCAGGGTTGACATGTCCACAGTGAGATTACTAAAGTAGGGTAAAATGAAGATTCTCATTGAAATCTGCTTTTGTTAAGTTTGCTAGTTTGCAATTTACTTGTTTAGTAGTTAAACAAAATAACAGAAACTGATAAAAAAATCTCCCAGCCTCCATGCATACCAACAATAAAAATCAACTTTCATGCTAGCACTTAATATCAATTTCCCACTGGTTTGAGAAATCGAAATTAAGCTCTACCGTTTACCCTTTATATGGAAGAAAATTCGGTAAATATTTGTATTTACTAATTATAGACATCAAACACTAGCGTGGGACAAATATAATAGTTGTATCAAGTGACGGATCTCACAACTGTCGACTAGTTGTTTAGAGTTGTAGATATAGTGATACTATAAAATAATACAGTCTACTGGATCGTAAACGAACAAAGACAAGCTGGCATTGTTTGGGAGTACAGTATGTAACACATTACCTATATAGGTCAGTTTCCGTCATTAAGGCTGATTTAAAGGGTCATTTAAAACATGTGGGGATTATTTCTCGTCTGTGATAGTGTTATGTTAATATGTTGTTCTCGCACAATAGAAAAATACCTTAATATGACAGTAGTTTGTTAAAATGCTTCCCACTTAGTCACATGTTTGTTCTAAGTCTAAATATAATCCAATGAAATCAAATTTCAATTTTTCGCTATCACATTAACCCATCTGTTTAAAAAATGTTTGCAGATATGTTTATTTATATGCACTTCTTAAAGTAATGATGCCGTCCTGATAGGCTCTTTTTATTTATTTTGATACTCGATTTATCATTCTCACAAGTTACCGCGAAATATACACCATGACATTCAAAATAATTTATTGGCAATATTTCACATTTTGTAAGTCTGCCATCATTAATGCTGTAGGTCTGTCACATCAATACTACCAGTTTGATGAAGATTTTTCATTTGATCATTGACTTGAAATATTTCAATATCGTGGGGTTGTTTCTTCCGTCCACAGTTTGATATTTGATGTATTCCCTTTGCTACCTTTGTCTAACATCAGTAGCTATATATTGGTAATTGTGACACGTTTATATTACTTACTCTAAAAACTGGAGGTTGTGCAGCGTCATTCATTGCGAGATTACACAAAATGTTTTGTTTTGTAATATCTTGTGTAATTGGGAACTTTTTTCTACTTTCAAGTGATTCTTACTGAATCACACTGCCAAAGACACTCCTTCCAGTCACATCATACTGGAAACAACCCTCTCCTAAAATGCTTAATGCTAATCAAAAGCTGTGACTTCCACTTTTGAAGACCATTACTCAACTCAGAAATAAAAACAATTACGAACTCAACTTAAGGTCATGCATATTATAGCGAGGACACAATTTAAATCACGGAATATACATATAATATACCGCAGCATTCCTCAAAACCCACTCTTTACAAGTGTAGAGGACACAATTTAAATCACGGAATATACATATAATATACCGCAGCATATTCCTGCAATTCTAAATGAGAGGTGAAAAAACAAACAAACAGACAGAACTGTGCGTGGGAATGTTATCAGCTCACCTATTCCCGACACGTCCCTGTGTGTATTGGCCTACAGCGCCCCACCAGCTCCTTACTAATTAGGCCTGATTGTGGATTAGCGCATGTAGTACTAGCAGTGTCAATGTATATTCAGCTTTAATTAAGTAGACTCATTACACACTAAATCAGCCCTAGTAAAGCCAAATACTCGCTGTAATTATTAGGCTTTATTTAGTTTGGGGCAATTTTTCCGGTACTGTTCATCTGGTTTGTTTCTGTTAGGAATTAGAGCAGATTATATCCACACTCTTGTTCCGGGGTTCAGGACTTATAGTCGAGGACACACCGGGCTAGGATAGAATATCTGAAAAGAAAACCTTTCAACAGAGGAACTAAAAAAGGACAGAAAAAGGGGGAGAGAAAGAACATTTATACCTTTTCAGATTTTTATGAGCATAGTTAACATGTGACCAAAAAAATAACCTCAAATTTGATACGACAACAAAACCACAACCATATCAGGAAATATATCAAAGCACTAACAAATTAAAAAAAAAAAAAACAGATTCGCGCGGATATTATCTTAGGTTTTCCTTCATCATCGGCACTTACCAATCTAAGTCACATTGACAGTCACCATACCAGTGTAGGTCATAGCGACACAAACTTGCCTATCTAGGTCACATTAGACAGCCACCATACCAATGTAGGTCATAGCGACACAAACATGTCTATCTAGGTCACATTAACAACCACCAAATAAGTCTCGGCCAAAGTAAAATTTTTAAACGACTGTCAGGTGTTGAAAGTAAAATGAAGACAGACTCTAGTTAGGCCTATCAAAATCAATTTCTCTGTAAGTAGTCAGCTGTCAGTAACATGTTACTCTACAAAGGCAACATAAATAATAAGAAAACATTTCACAGAAATGTCGCAAAGTAACCTTTGAACTCGTATATAAAAGGCGTGCATGTGTCCATTTTATACAGCTTAATGGAACTATCATCGACGTTTGAAGCAGAGTTCTTGATAGTTCAAGTAAACCAAGATAAATGGTTTATATTTTTAAATATGATCAATATATAAAAGTTTTGCGTCGTATGTTGTTACCAGATGTCTGTTTTGTTATTATATAAATAGTAATATTTTACTTTTAAGACACAATAGAATCGTCCTTAATGCATTTAAGTTGTTCAAACACCTTCAGGCGATAAATTAGTTTATAGATTACCGCAATGAGTAGCTTTTATAACACTTGAGTTTAGGCAAATCATATTCAAAGTATACATATAATGATCACACTGACATATCACAACGATCAATAATATCTAGGTCATCAGTTCGTTATCGAATCTTTTTTGTTTCTGTTTCACAGCCGTGATAATAACTCATAAAGTAAAACGTTAAGTATTATTCAGCAAATTCTGGATATTATATCACATAATGCTTGATATGGTACTAACAATACCGACTCTGTACCCTCTGTTGATAGCGCGTGACTTCCCCTCCCCCTTTCTCTGACGGAGGGGTCGGGTGTCCAGAACTTTCACCTCACATTGTTACCAAGGGAACGGCAGACGCCGCCTCAAAAGGCTACTGTTTTCGGGCACTATTTAATCGGGGTTTATAGCTTATAGATTGTACATTAAATGCTTTAAAAGGTGATTTAATTTTTAAACTAGTAAGAACTGTAATAAGTCGTGAAATTGAATGGAAATCATACCATAACACCAGCTCTATATACGTGCGGTTGAATGTGTTAATATCCTTTCCTTCGAACATACTTGACTTTGTACCATCAATGACGTCTGTTTATAGTGGGGCCATTAAATGCAGTTCAGCGTCTTTTGACGTATACATGTAGGATACATTATAATTTGACATCAATTTAATTTATCGCGTTTTATTAAAATACATTTTATCAGCTGTTTCGTTATCCATACATGTATAAAGAAACTTGACCAATGAAAAAAATTTAAAGTATAATCCAGTTTCATGAGTTCAACGTCTGAATATGGGTCATGAAGTTGTAGGAAGAAATGCGTTTAACATCAATTGGATTTATAGCGTTTTATTAAAATACATTTTGTCACCTGCTTAATGTATTTAATTATATGTCAAATGAAAAACTATTTAATTTAAAGTATAACTAATTTAAAAGTAAATCTTTTATTCGCTAGTGTTTGCTTATCAAAGGTGCAGCTTACGTATTTCACTGTTTGTAAGAGTTATGCATTTGTAGATGGATTTCTGTCAGGCATCTAACAGCATTTTGATTCATCAGTATGCTACATGAAAATATATTTTACCATCTGTACAATAAGAAAGGAACACCATGCACGATATTTATGAAGGAAACATTCAAATATATATCTCCTGGTCGCATGGATTAAATTTGAATATCCATCGAAGCTGACTTAGCGGTATTCCAATCCTTTGACAAAAAATATGCAATTACGCAGTATGATTTCATCGTTTTACTTCTTCTATCAACAGTCTTCAGAAAAATATAAGCTACATAACAACATGCTTTAATACATTTTTAAATATTTCAAAATGTACTTTTACTTTTTGAAAGAATTTTACGAGAGATACATACGATATTAATAAGCTATACATTTTGACTGCGCCATTTGATCCTTATTCAATATTCTTATCCTCAGTGAGTATATGATGGCACATGAAGCTATTAACTTGTTAGGACTCTTCGATCATCTCTTTCAACCATCAGATATAAAACGGGTTAAATTGTGGTTGTATGTACTTGTAAAGCTAATGTGGTTAGTATCACATGAGACAATATTCAGTATTTCTTGATAACATATTTCTTATGATAGCAAAAAAATCGTTCCGACATTATAGAGCTATATCACTGAACCGTACTGCTTGAATACATCCTGGCACCCTTTTCTGTCTACACTACACTGGCAACGGCAATGAGAACTAGACGTCCGTGTACCAAATAAATTGAGTTCGGCAGTAGTAACCGTTAGTTCAGTTGAAATGTTATGATGCCTCAAGTGGGATAAAAACTACTGCAAAGAAGTAAAACATTCAGAAATTAGCCTCCAATTACGATCATACCATGGAGCAATAAGAGCTCTAATCACAATAAAAACTACTGTAATGTCACTATGTCAGTTTTACCTTACGGTGATAATGAAGTGCCAGCAACAGCAAAAATAAGTAAATAATATATATATATATATTTAAATATAAAACAAACCAAATACATTTTCTGGTAATTATGCCATTTTTAACACCTTCCGATAGTATATACATGTACATGAAAACAATCATCTTGTGGAATTACAAAACCAAACAGTTATAAACGACTTGTATCTGAGGTAAGATTTTCGCTCCCAAACACGGTAAGTAACGACTTTCCACGGACCACGTGTCCCTGTCTACATTTAATCAATCTACTACCCACTTATGTTTCTCTATGTACAGACTACTTAACACCAGGACGAAACCTAGTCACAATATCTTACTCTCTGTTACGTAACTTATAATTAATGTTTTAGGAGTAGAGGCATTTCATATTGAGACTGATACATCTTTCGTGCAACAATTCGGCTTTCTTTAGGATATAATTTACGCACCATGGCCCCAATGCAGTTTGGAGATTTATCGAATATATAAGTGTTTTTAGACGGATATTTCAATTACATGAATTAATTAAACGTGCATGTCATTGTAGATAGCTATTTCCTTTCAATACGTCTGGTTTAAATTTACATATTAACATATTATGTATCACTTTCCCCTAATTATTTTCAGATATGCCCCTTAACCCCATTCGTCAATCACTTACCCGATAGCGACAGTAATATAGAATTACATATCATGTATTACGATCTTTTTGATAAACCCATTTATTCCACATGTAACCCATTGCTGTCATTTCTTATCCATTTGTCGTCACGATTTCCTTTAAACACTCTACCTATTGATATATAGTCTATTTCCTAGTATCGCCTCTTCATATATCACTTTTGTGTTTTATATATATTTAAAACATTTTGACCCCCTAATTATTTTCAGGTATAGCTCTTGACTCTGTATAAATTAAATTTATGTTTCTTTGGCCAAATTACATTAGAATAAAGAATAGACATAGAATTAGGTCCTTCGTCGTCAACTTGCGTAGAGAGTCTCTTATTCAAATCGTTATTGAGGTGAAATAATACATGTTTATTATCATGCCTTTACGTAGTGTTCCCTAGATGATATTCAGTGACCATTAAGGGCTAGTTAAACAATTCACAAGAAATGAACTAAATGATTTCCCTAATTCTTGAAAATTTCACCCATAGTTGTCACAGTTCTGTTCCTTATGCACCAATATTAAACAAGATACAGGGTGTAAGTGTCATTATCTTACATTGATATACAGGTAAATTTATCGATTCGCACCTGGAGACCTGTCTGTCTGGGTGGCAATAAGCTGCTATACCACACTATCAGGCTATACAATGCCACAATATATATATATTTATATACTGATTTAATATTTTGTATCCATTTCTTAATTATTACGCTATCCTTTTTCCCCATACATTTTTGTACCTTTCCGTCAAGACGATAGCACTATTGTGAAACTGGTATGTAGACAACCATTATATGTAGTAGAGGGTTGGGTAGCAAAATAGTTGCTCTTTTTCAACAAGTTTAGAAGAAAAATATGTTAAAGTGCATATAAGGTGTAAAATTACATACTGCTTGTGTACAATTCATATCAGACTTTATAAGATTCGTTTCAACTTTGTGTCTCGTCAAGCTTCGCACTTAAAATACTATAAAACTCGTTTCAAAAGGTCCAATATATAAATTATGTCGCCATCTTGAACTAAAAACATGCTGGGAAGCTGTAAAATGTAGAAATTAGTGATATAAAGATAACCGAGGATAAAGGTTATTTTATTACCGATCATTATATGTATAATGACATGATATCAGACCGCAGTTTCATCAACGTTCCAGAACGTATGATAATAATACTCTGTCCAGAAGATAGTTAGTAAACACTAGTATTGACCAAGATAATGACGCCGTATAAACCTAATACAATCTCGTGCATCACTGTACATATAGACCTGGTACACCAGAGTGTACACGCTATTCTTCAAGTTAGGGATATATACGTTGATATGGGTTCTATGTCGATAAGATTGGATTAAAGTCCTGCTTTAGGGATCAACCGAAACGAAATTAATCGTACACACGGGATTCAAATCTGTCAACAATATTTCGATTTTGATGGCGGTACCGAGCTATATCCCGGCTATACTTTAATACAAAGTCAGAAGTCCCTTTATTCGTGATTCGGAGATCCCTTTTAGCTATCCTGAATACTTAAACGGCTTATAAAGATGTGCTAACTGACAAATTGGTTTATAAATATCTGAGTAGATTTGGAGCTAAGCCGGATACGTGTCTTGAATGACGCAATGAGACTAATTTATATCATTTGGAATGCCCGAATAATACATAAATGTTTCACAGTGAAATGCATCAGCCGAAGTTTGACATACACTTTTCAATAGTTGTCATACCTTAATCTGCAGAAACATGATGAATTCGAAAATTATTAGTGAATATTAATATTTTTTTAAAGAAACTTGAAATATATTTTTTATGTAAAACGCTCGAGCACTTTTTGGACAGTGCATAAAAATTTGGCTAGATGGAAACGTCAGGATATCGGAATAAAACTCTTGTGATTTTATTAAAAAAAACGGCGCGAAATAGAATAAATTGTTATTGATAAAATAGATCATATAAAAACCACTCTTTTCTCGAGTGAAGGCGTTGTTATATAAATCTCTAAAATACCTGTTCAATGGGAATACATTCAGTCCCAGACAAGTCTTATAATTCGACGTACTAGTTAAACCACCGGGTCACCAAAAACTTTAACAACAGTTACTGAATTACTTATTAATATCGAAACCCCTGAACCTACATTATTGTGTTTTTCTTGATAAATGGAACTTTTTTACCCTGATTTCCATAAATGGTGTAGACTACACATTGAAACATAAACATACGACTGTGAGGTGAGGATGGTATGGGCCTACTATTACTATTATCTCGGTAAAATTTTTACATTTTTCAGAGACTATGCTGGTGTAAACAACGGGATTTGTGAAAATACATTCAAACTTTTTCAAAATGGCGGGATTTCATAATTGTGATATTGCAATAAAACGTCAAGGTTCGACACAAAAATACGCTTGGGATCACAAAATATTTTTAAACTGTGAGTATTTTGCCCTCAAGTAGAATATCCCTATCCTTCATATCCACATATGAAAGATTTCTATGTTATTGTACGATGTCTCGTTTGCATTTTTGTGATTTATTATGCCAAGTTGCTACATATACTTCGCAATTTCGTTGTTACTAAGCATTTTCTTTCTTAAAAGTGAAGAATAATCATTGGCCGACAATTGTGTTATAAGCGATATCGTCTGGAACATGATATGGATCCTATCAAAATTGTGTTTAAAACATTAACTTTCTCAACTATCATTAATTTGTTCAGGAACATTTTGTTTATCTTAAACCTAAAGGTTGTTTTGAGCAACTTTTTATTTTGGTAAATATTTTCCATAAGTTCTAGTATAATAATATAACATTAAAATAGGGAAGAAATATCAAGTGTTATTGGTCCCAAGGAGTTGGAGTCAAACCAATTAGGACAAAATAATCAGAGCAGAAATAAATTCAATCTTATTTCAACTCTTATCTTGTGATAATGGTCAAGACTAAGAGAAGTATTGAGGACAAACAAGACATTGAGAGAAATAAATTCGAGAAAATTAGAAACAAGTTTATTCCGCTACATATCGCTACACGTGTTAAATTCCATTGATAATATGTTTTGGTTATCGCTACACCGAACTAGCCCCTTTGTGGGACTGTAGGCAATCTATGTATTCTGGACCAGGGTACACCTCGATAACATCGCTAGTGAAATAAACCCTAAAATCATATGTATTCCATTTCACTTCGCACTCACTCACTCGACCGCACATTTAAAAGATAGACTTTAAACAAAAGATTACTCACGGGGAACTAATGCAATTATGATTTTACAAATCCCGATTTCGAAGGTTGATCACGACTCTCTTTGGAAAATTGTATTGAGTTTAGTAAACTTCAGCTTGCTTTGTGTCATTTCAGTTCAGAAATCTACGTAGTATGTATATATATTATATAATATAACGTTAAATTCTGGCGACATGTGTTAATTTTGATATATGATTACATAAACCTATACATTATAAATCTAGTAATTGTTTTTCAATAATCGGAGTAACCACCTATATAGCATTAAAAGTATTTGTATAGTACATAAACGGTTATGGCTAATCAGAGAGAAAGTATTGTTATAATACACCTGAGCACATATCTAACGAACTTGCACATGCAGCTAACAATCTATTGCAAGATAATCAATGAAGCTAATGATGTTTTAGTCTTCCATTTATTTCCTTAATGGTTGTACAATCCGGATATTGGTTTGGCCATGTCCGTTCTCCAGATATATTTTTAGATGAGTGAACTATCACCTGCCTTAGCTTCATATCGTTAATTATTTATAACACTTTCTTTGGTGTAGGGTAACGTATATTTACACTAAATATGTTAAGTTTTTTTATTGATAAGAAGACATTTTTATGCAGTTATGCAGCACACCTTTTCACGAATTTACTATCACTTATATTCGTAACACGTAAACTTTAATAAAACTGAAAGGGAAAATCCACCATAACAATGCTTACATACGTGCATGTGGTTAAGATTAAATAATAGCTGCAATATTTATAATAACATCATACATAGGTATTGTTACATCAGCAGTTGAACTCGGTATGCCTCCATGTACGGTAGTTGACAAAACTGAATAAGGAATTTTACGTAAGGTGTTTCGTACTTGAACACTAATGCTTTGTAAAGAAAGGATAAGAAATAAACTGAAAAAATAAATCTGAATCTGATTTCGAAGGTAAAATACCAGACACTAAAGGCAAGCAATATGATATCAACATTATTTTTTCATGTTTTAGCCACATGTTTTCGTTTCTGACAACACAGACACCACGAGAATCATATGAAGATGTCTATGTTAGCAAAATTGTAAAGCCAACGTTTTTACAATTTCGGCTGTCTTTGAAAAGCCTTATACGTGCAGTGTATAGCATAAAATCGAAACATATTTTAAAGTGATATTAATGGCGCCGCATTGCAATAAATAGGTTGACACTAATATGTTTTATGATTGTTTTTCTTTGAATATTGGAAATAACAACAAAATGTAAATATCAATTTGATATCACTGTTACATTGTACTATAAAATTTCTTACCCGGTAAATTACATCATAGCACACTGATGTGTTTTGTTTATTTTATGGACGAGGATTTGTGATTTTGCTAATTTTGCCTGTCTGGGGACTTCATTATTTCAGTTTTGATTACACATACACTTAAATAATTCTATAAATGTGGCGTTTTGAAGTTCCTAGAAGAGCTAGAAAAATGCCAGACAAAATTCGAAGGTCAAGTGACGGGGAAAGCTGATTTACATATGTGAATCAATAAATATAAGTACATATACTTGTGCCTACCTTGTTATCAGAATTTTCATTTTTTGTATATCTCAATCACTTTGTTCCGTGACAGAATGTTGTATACAATCAGAAATTGATTTTACACGAGTTTACAAAACATGTTTTACAAATGTGAAAGAACTATTTTAGGGTTTGTATAGCACACAATAAAACGTAACTAGAATGAAATGGTTTATTGTAAACAAGACGGATATTATAACTTTTAATAACTGTGTTTATGAAGTAGGTGTGTTTTAAATAAACACTTCGCCCTTATATAGTTGTTAATGTTCAATAAACACTTTATACGTAACCAGGTGCAGGAGGTAGTTCATTTGTCATGCAAACACAAAACAAACATTTGTTGAATATCTCAGTGAAATATAAATGACTGACTGAGCTAGTAAACATGTTAAAATAAATGTATAAATCATAATAATACTCGCTTCATAAAGCCAAATTTAAAATATTGGGTATAGCTATACATAGCATGTAATGCATGTCAACTATTACTAGGTCTTAATAGAGCAGGTTATATATTGGCTCTATTGTATGATAATAAGAGACAACTAACTGTTGACTAGGCTTTATTCGTTCATTTTAAGATTGAACCTATATGGGTTACCACTTGCCCTTTGTAACTAGAAAGATACAGGTCATCATTCGATCGAATGGACAGATGAAGGTTCGTCCGTGAAATAGCACTATAAAGTATGGTCCAGTTAGATAGTACTATAAAGTATGGTCCAGTGAGATAGCACTATAAAGTATTGTTAAATGAGATAGCACTATAATTCAATTTTGCTTGTTACGAGCATTTTCATTGGCTTAAAAATTTACTTTATCAGCCCATAAAGGAAAAAATGGCGTCGCCGTTTGTAACGTTGCTTCTGATTGGCTGAGATGACGGCGTAATGATTTCATAGACAAAATAGTCCCAAAATGAATTTTGAATATTGAAGAGATTATATTTAATAAATTGAATTATAAGGATTAATTTGAATAGATTTTTTATGTTATGGAGATATAACACAAAAATCTGAGTGTACTCTCATCATAAACCGCTTCGCGGTTTATTTAGAGTACACTCAGATTTTTGTGTTATATCTCCATAACATAAAAAATCTATTCAAGTTAATCCTTAAATAAAGTATGGTCCAGTGAGATAGCACTATAAATGATGGTCCAATGAGATAGCACTATAAAGTATGGTTCAGTGAGATAGTACTATAAAGTATGGTTCAGTGAGATAGCACTATAAAGTATGGTTCAGTGAGATAGCACTATAAAGTATGGTCCAGTGAGATAGCACTATAAAGTATGGTCCAGTGAAGTAGCACTATAAAGTATGGTCCAGTGAAGTAGCACTATAAAGTATGGTCCAGTGAGATAGTACTATAAAGTAGGGTCCAGTGAAGTAGCACTATAAAGTATCGTTCGGTGAGATAGCACTATAAAGTATGGTTCAGTGAGATAGCACTATAAAGTATGGTTCAGTGAGATAGCACTATAAAGTATGGTCCAGTGAAGTAGCACTATAAAGTATGGTCCAGTGAGATAGTACTATAAAGTATGGTTCAGTGAGATAGCACTATAAAGTATGGTTCAGTGAGATAGTACTATAAAGTATGGTCCTGTGAGATAGTACTATAAAGTATGGTCCAGTGAGATAGCACTATAAAGTATGGTCCAGTGAGATAGCACTATAAAGTATGGTCCAGTGAGATAGCACTATAAAGTATGGTCCAATGAGATAGCACTATAAAGTATGGTCCAGTGAGATAGCACTATAAAGTATGGTTCAGTGAGATAGCACTATAAAGTATGGTTCAGAGATATAGCACTATAAAGTATGGTCCAGTGAGATAGTACTATAAAGTGTATGGTTCAGTGAGATAGCACTATAAAGTATGGTCCAGTGAGATAGTACTATAAAGTATGGTCCAGTGAGATAGTACTATAAAGTATGGTCCAGTGAGATAGTACTATAAAGTATGGTCCAGTGAGATAGCACTATAAAGTATGGTTCAGTGAGATAGCACTATAAAGTATGGTTCAGTGAGATAGCACTATAAAGTATGGTTCAGTGAGATAGCACTATAAAGTATGGTCCAGTGAGATAGCACTATAAAGTATGGTCCAGTGAGATAGCACTATAAAGTATGGTCTAGTGAGATAGCACTATAAAGTATGGTTCAGTGAGATAGCACTATAAAGTATGGTTCAGTGAGATAGCACTATAAAGTATGGTTCAGTGAGATAGCACTATAAGGTATGGTTCAGGGAGATAGCACTATAAAGTATGGTCCAGTGAGATAGCACTATAAAGTATGGTCTAGTGAGATAGCACTATAAAGTATGGTCCACTGAGATAGCACTATAAAGTATGGTCTAATGAGATAGCACTATAAAGTATGGTCTAGTGAGATAGCACTATAAAGTATGGTCCAGTGAGATAGCACTATAAGGTATGGTTCAGGGAGATAGCACTATAAAGTATGGTCTAGTGAGATAGCACTATAAAGTATGGTTCAGTGAAATATCACTATAAAGTATGGTTCAGTGAGATAGCACTATAAAGTACGGTTCGTTGAGACAGCGCAATATAGTTAATGTCCATCCAAAACACACACGCCACACGTGCATATCTCTAAATATTCTAGAATGATTCATTTGATTTACCCGTTTGCTTTATCTGATATGTAAGCTTTTAGATGTAATTTTTTCCAAACTAAAACCTAGATTTTACTACATGAAAATCGGCTAAAGTATCTGGCAAGAACATATTGTAGATAATTCCCAAATGCCCACATATGTTTACTATGGAGAACAAATCACTCTTGTATGTTTGCAGTTCGCTTATGTTTTACCTATGTTGGTCCCCTTTTCGATAAAACCCCGACCTTCTGTACCCTCTTGTTTACATGTCTTTCCCGTATGTCATTGCCGTGACTTTACGGTAACACGTGACCTACACATCACTCAAGTACCTGTTGAGATTGATTACGTCACGAGTCAGATGTGCCGTATGGTGATACCTTGCTAGATGATATAGAAAATAACACTCGGCGTACAGTAAACCCTACAGACTTGTGGTACAGTGAACCCTGCAGACTTGTGGTACAGTAAACCCTACAGACTTTTGATACAGTAAATCCTACAGACTAGTGGTACAGTAAACCCTACAGACTTGTGGTACAGTGAACCCTACAGACTTGTGGTAGAGTAAACCCTACATACTTGTGGTACAGTAAGCCCTACAGACTTGTGGTACAGTATACCCTACAGACTTGTGGTACAGTAAACCCTACAGACTAGTGGTGCAGTAAACCCTACAGACTTGTGGTACAGTGAACACTACAGACTTGTGGTACAGTGAACCCTACAGACTTGTGGTACAGTAAACCCTACAGACTTGTGATACAGTAAACCCTACAGACTAGTGGTACAGTGAACCCTACAGACTTGTGGTACAGTAAACCCTACAGACTTGTGGTACAGTAAACCCTACAGACTAGTGGTGCAGTAAACCCTACAGACGTGTGGTACAGTAAACCCTACAGACTTGTGGTACAGTGAACCCTACAGACTTGTGGTACAGTAAACTCTACAGACTTTTGGTAAAGTAAACCCTACAGACTTGTGGTATAGTAAACCCTACAGATTTGTGGTACTGTAAACCCTACAGAATAGCGGTACAGTAAACCCTACAGACTTTTGGTACAGTAAACCCTACAGACTTTTGGTACACTAAACCCTACAGACTTGTGGTGCAGTAAACCCTACAGACTTGTGGTACAGTAAACCCTACAGACTTGTGGTACAATAAACCCTACAGACTAGTGGTACAGTGAACCCTACAGACTTGTGGTACAGTAAACCCTACATACTTGTGGTACAGTAAACCCTACAGACTTGTGGTACAGTAAACCCTACAGACTTGTGGTACAGTTAACTCTTCAGACTTGTGATACAGTAAACCCTACAGACTTGTGGTACAGTAAACCCTACAGACTTGTGGTACAGTAAACTCTACAGACTTGTGATACAGTAAACCCTACAGACTTGTGGTACAGTAAACCCTACAGACTTGTGGTACAGTAAACCCTACAGACTTGTGGTACAGTAAACCCTACAGACTTTTGGTACAGTAAACCCTACAGACTTGTGATACAGTAAACCCTACAGACTTGTGGTACAGTAAACCCTACAGAATTGTGGTACAGTTAACTCTTCAGACTTGTGATATAGTAAACCCTACAGACTTGTGGTACAGTAAACCCTACAGACTTGTGATACAGTAAACCCTACAGACTTGTGGTACAGTAAACCCTACAGACTTGTGGTACAGTAAACCCTACAGACTTGTGGTACAGTAAACCCTACAGACTAGTGGTACAGTGAACCCTACAGACTTGTGGTACAGTAAACCCTACAGACTTGTGGTACAGTAAACCCTACAGACTTGTGGTACAGTAAACCCTACAGACTTGTGGTACAGTAAACCCTACAGACTTGTGGTACAGTAAACCCTACAGACCTGTGGTACAGTTAACCCTACAGACTTGTGGTACAGTAAACCCTACAGACTTGTGGTACAGTAAACCCTACAGACTTGTGGTACAGTGAACCCTACAGACTTGTGGTACAGTAAACCCTACAGACTTGTGGTACAGTAAACCCTACAGACTTGTGATACAGTAAACCCTACAGACTTGTGGTACAGTAAACCCTACAGACTTGTGGTACAGTAAACCCTACAGACTTGTGGTACAGTAAACCCTACAGACTTGTGGTATAGTAAACCCTACAGACTTGTGGTACAGTAAACCCTACAGACTTGTGGTACAGTAAACCCTACAGACTTGTGGTACAGTTAACTCTTCAGACTTGTGGTACAGTAAACCCTACAGACTTGTGGTACAGTAAACCCTACAGACTTGTGGTACAGTAAACCCTACAGACTTGTGATACAGTAAACCCTACAGACTTGTGGTACAGTAAACCCTACAGACTTGTGGTACAGTAAACCCTACAGACTTGTGATACAGTAAACCCTACAGACTTGTGGTACAGTAAACCCTACAGACTTTTGGTACAGTAAACCCTACAGACTTGTGGTACAGTAAACCCTACAGACTTGTGGTACAGTAAACCCTACAGACTTGTGGTACAGTAAACCCTACAGACTAGTGGTACAGTGAACCCTACAGACTTGTGGTACAGTAAACCCTACAGACTTTTGGTACAGTAAACCCTACAGACTTGTGGTACAGTAAACCCTACAGACTTGTGGTACAGTAAACCCTACAGACTTTTGGTACAGTAAACCCTACAGACTTTTGGTACAGTAAACCCTACAGATTTTTGGTACAGTAAACCCTACAGACTTGTGGTACAGTAAACCCTACAGACTTGTGGTACAGTAAACCCTACAGACTAGTGGTACAGTGAACCCTACAGACTTGTGGTACAGTGAACCCTACAGCCTTGTGGTACAGTAAACCCTACAGACTTGTGATACAGTGAACCGTACAAACTTCTGGCTCGTTTTTGCCTTTTTTGTTCATAGTCCTTGGTATATGTTGTTTCTTTTGTTTTGAACTTTTGTCATGTAACATAGTTGGTATTAATAGAAATTGAAAGGTATCAAATATATTTAAACATTTTATATGTGAAATGTAGCATAACGAACAGTTGCTTATTATAAGTTTTGATTGTTATTGTGTTTTCCTAAATTACGAATGGTCTGAATCGTTATTTCTATTTATCATTAAGCCATTCATATTGTCGATATATCTGCCATTTTCAGTATGCAGGTATCGTTGGAATAAATGTTATTATATGTTAAAATTTGCTTGCACCAAAAGCCTTATCGATTCAGTCTTGACAAGCAGATTTTCTTGCATTTGCTCAGAATTAGCTGCACGTTTTAAATATCAACTTGGAATATTGTTTTAGCCTACAAAACCATAGCAACATCACGTCCTGTTTATGACCAGTGTTGTATAACAGGCCTTTGATAAACCTCCTGAGGTTCGGGCAGGCATGACATTGACATATACAGAGGTATGACACCTTATCAACACAAGCAATTGTTACTTAGTTCTACAACATTAAAACTGATAAAATATCCATTCGGATTACTTTGGAATACATTATACTTGAAATATGTAAAGATGTAAAGATCTTGTGATAGTACTGTAAAAGAGCGAGTGCAAACGTCGCCTTACAAGCGTTAAATGAAAGAGAGTAGCTATCTTAGAGTCCAAATCCCTGCAATGAAAAGTTGCTCTTTATTAATCTCTCCTGTTACAGAAATACCGAAGCTATTACTAAAAATTCGTTTGCTTTATTAAGTATCATATTTGTTTACATATTGTAGCAACTATTCCATTCTAGCATATTTTATCGAGAAAACAACGCTCAAAATAACCCTTTTCTTTCATTTTTTAATATGTAGACATATAGAAATATACAAGTTGTAACTATCTATAAAGTTTTATTTTTGTTTTAAATATGAACACGGAGAAAACTCTTCTGTTACCTTTAGAAAAGTTCTCAAAGCCAACAGCCAAAGTTATGTACATTATTTACAAAGTGCAAACCAAGGCATTGCTCTGACATGAAGTAGCGCCTTTAATCTATCAGCTTACCGACCAGCTATCAAAACACATTCACATATATTTACATTACCGCAACAAATTGGAGTCACTATGTGTGGGGTTAGCCAACTCTAACTCGACTCAATCAAGTTTTCAGATACTGTACATATTCGATATATTCGTGTTTGCTGCCACGAATACCAATGGATAAAGTATTATATGAGCTAGCTATGAATATAAAAATCCTTGAACTGCCATAAAACTTCCAATGCCTGACAGGATGTTCATACGAATGTTATAAAGTAATTGGAACATTGAGAATCTGCTGTATATTCTGCTCAGTAACTACTGTATAACACTCGAGTTTTATTTTATAAACAATTTTCCAGAAATATGGCGTTATCTGGATTCTGCGAAACACAGAAACCTGAAGCATATCACAACTATACAACAATTTCCACTTATTTAGTCCTTATAGAAAAACATCAGTGATGGATCTGAAATGTTTATACATAATTCAAAAGTGAAAACAGATTTAAAATCCAAAATCATGTTTGATAGTAATTTACAAAATACTCGTTAAAATATTTGAAACGCTCCCATCAAACGTTTTTACCGAGTTCTCATTTATTAGCTGTGTTAACTACCTCAAAGTCGTGATAGTATCTACCCAAACATAGACATACAGATTGTTTTCATTCTTCCATTTCACAAATCAAAAATACTGTTAACAAAATTACATAATAACACATAAATATGTTAAGTTAGTGTTCTGAAACAAGATTTTAAGGAGATTTAAATTGAGATTGTCACGGTCTTAGGTCAATATTGAAATATACTGCATAATTCGATAAATCTGTCGAAATAGCTGTTTGTTGCCTGTTTTATTTTGACCTTGTGACTATACACCGGTACGTGAATTGTGCCCGGACGTTTAGAATACACCTGGATTTTATAAAGATGACGAGTTTCCGTGTACGTACCACAATTTTTACTCATAACCCAATCAAATCAAGATGACCTTTAATCCCAAATTCCTAATGTTATTTCAAAATTATTGTTAATGAAATAAATGAACCGTTTCCCAAACATAAAAAAAGCAAAATCGGCATACTTCAAGTATTTTCACCGTCTCATTCGCTGTTTTGGATGTGATAATCATTCTTTTAGATTAGCCAGATTATGTAATGAATGCATGGTTCATTAGTGTTTCACTAATTACAGTAATAAATCCAGCATGATATCGATCATTGCCTTTTTATTTTATTATTAAGTAAGATTATCGCTTTTTGTCGAAGTTTGAGATGTAGGAATGTGGTAGCACTGTACAGAACCATGTCACCGAAAGTGGCTTACTCCCGATAAATTTGTCTAAGGGAACGCCAATGGGACTGTATCGCCAGAGGTCTTTCATGTGAGTGTGTTCAAACATGGCGCGAGTCTGATGTGAACTGTAATGGTGTGCCTAGATTAGATTCAGCAATAGTTGGCCAAGGTAACATGTTCATGTGAAAACGGTCGACAGATAGGTAAACTGTTTGTTTGGTTCTGACAACAGATTGGATACCAGTAGTAGGTCTGTAGGACCCGATAGTTTGAGTTGGAGAGGAGTAACATACGCACATAGGTAATTATGATCTGATTTCTTTTTTCATTGTCGGTAATTTTCTGTGAACAATTTCAGATAGATTCCAGGGATTCATAGGTTGTTGGTTAGGTAATATTATACATAAATAGCCAATGAACAGAATAATGGATAATCTATTGCTAAGAAAGCTAACATAAAGACCCGTGACATCTGTTTTTGGACATTTCCAAAAGCTCTGCATCAGTAATCTACATTAATGTTTCCTAGTGATGTTATTCTTATTGGATATTGGATAACGAGATCGAATCATGATTAATAAAACAATGACCTACCGATCTATTGAGTATAAATGACTTAAAAATAAGTGGGTGAATTTCGATCACTGAACGTGAGGAATTTTCACGAAATCCATTTTTGTACAGAATGCATGCATAGCAAACTAACAACTTATAATACCAGATGATACGTAACAACCAGATGATACGTAACAACCAGATGATACAACTACTATACATGTAGTGAAAGTATTCAAATTCCTTTGACAAATCGTCTACACAAATTTTTCACTTTCAAAAAAAATAGAAGGATTTCTGCTGATTATTTGAAATGAATCATCCTGGCTTCGCTTCACACTGACTGAAAGACGTATTGACTCAATTACATAACTTCAATTATTTTTTGTTTTCTTTAAATTTACCTGATAAATGACCCATCTGGTTTAACAGCAGGATGGACGCTCCTATCAGCCTAACTTTAAGTAGGATAAATAGTACTACAGCATTAATAGTAACGATAAAGAATGCCTTTTAATTAACGTTGGTATAAGTGCACAGTTAACCGTGTACTTTTGGCTATTGATTCGACATATCTACACAGTTTACCTAATACATTTGTCGATCAGTACTTTATGTACAGGTGTTCAAGTTACAGGTGTTAAAATGGCATCAACTATCACAAAAAAGTAGGCATATAATCACTATCTGTGTTAGGAGACCCAGCTATAAATTTTATGCGTTGCCTTTTGAGTTGTTTATGTTTCACGATTAATATTCCATTAACAGCTATGGTAATTTAAGGACCCATCAGGTTTTGATGGAAGAGAAAAGCCGCAGTTTCCGTGAGAAAACATCGATTTACTGCCATTAATTTTGGCCAAACCTTGACCCACTAAATCTTTGTTCCCCTTTTATGCAACAACATCTCAAGCTGGTATATTTATACAAAATCGTATTTGTTTCGTTAGCAAAATTTCCACAAATTAGTTTTTATAGTCAAAGAAAGTTTTTTTTTTAATTTCTAGGAAACTTAAATCGTGAGAATAAATACATATAAATAAGTAGAATAACAATATAATAAAATCAGTATTTTCATCAATTTAAATAATCTTGTAATTTGCATTGATTTCAATCCTTTGAAAGTGTTATCGAAAAAAATGAAAAAAAATGATTTGGTTGTAATGAAACCTTCGTTTAAAGTTGCATTGTTTTCATTTTTCATCAAATCGGAACATAAATGTAATAATAAACTATTGGAAAATGTTGTTCCTATAGTGAATATTTGGTACAGGAATCTTTTGCCATCACTCGATAGCCAACAGAACGAGACAGATAACTCCCAGTATGAGTGAACGAGGTACTTTAACAGCTTTAGCTGATCATACAGATAAATATTGATATCAGATCTGACAATTACCTGGTGAGTAGCATCACATCGAATCGTTTGCTGTGTGAAATTTAATCCTCTAAAACCTTTGTAAATCTTGAAGAATACACTCTACGATATTAAGTTTAGGTAAACACGGGCCCAGGTAAAGCTTAAATACACAGGTAATTGTTTGAAGTGTCCTTACGAAAACCATTCCTACATCGCTTTTGAATTTAAGTGTTCGACATTTCTATGTGTGTTATGCGTTGATGATCTCTGTTTTTAATATCTATAATATTTTGAATGAGTTGTCAAGAAAGCAACACAGATTTCCCATATACCTAGACAAATAGGCCACCTTGAATGGTGTATAGGGACCTATATTTAACCTCAAGTACATTATAATCTAAAATAGTACTAACATCAACTTCAATTTCAACAAAAATTTTATTGATATTATATATGTCAAACTGTTTGGTCAACAGGCTACGCCTATTTAATTCCAATTTAGTTATTAACATATGTACATTCTGCATTCATTATGATATCAAATGTATATACAAATAAGATTATATACAATACTTAGTACATACTTAAATCTGTTGAAAATCTACACTTATTAAATACCATACTTACTTGCTTTATTGATTTGATACCATCAAGAAATCATTGAATATATTTATAGATTTAAAACGGACGCGATTACTTTTAATATTTTCCCTTTGGGTAGCAAATTTGGTTTTAGGTACTTGTTTAGCTAGGTTGGTGTTTTTTCTTTGGGAACTCGTAGCTTTCTCCACTTTAAGTTGACGAGTGTATAGGAAATAACATTCTAGCTATTAATATGATTAGTGACAAACGTTTTTATTGATTTCGAAGAATGAAGATGTAACCTCGTGAAACAATATACAATCTGTCAGATATAGCATGTCTACCATGTTTCATGTTGACATTTTCAATTCGGTTCCCTCAAGGACGTATTGAAAGAATATCCTGAATTAACTGTTTTTAGCCGTATAGCTACTGTATGAGTAAGACTAAAGCTGGTGAGAATTGTACAAAAGACACAAAAGACATGAAGTAGCAATACAAATAAGACTGTTCCATACACCTCTTATATGAATCTCAGACTCATCAGTGATGCCATGAACCATTCGTGATGGATTGCGATACTATATATATATTTCTAACAAAAAGAATCAAGCAGGAAAAATAGGTTTATACCGAATGCCAGACCAGAATAAAAACATTTTTTGAATAAGGCTACAAACTATCTACAACCCGTACCGAGACTTGACCAGAACCATGCTGAAAAACATCTCACTCAAGACTCTCGAATTTATCATATAATATTTTGATTGATACATTAGTAATAGCATGAAATAATAAAGCAAAATTGTGCTTATGTTCCAAGTCAAAATTAAAGATTACTTCCAATTTTAATGCGAAATAGATTTATTTTTAATAATGCATACTTGAAATATAACACCATTACATTGCGGAATCAATAAAGATGTGCGGTGAATTAAGGCGCGGTATGCTCATTAGTGAAATGTTGATGTGTAATTAAGTTTTAATAATAAACCTGAGGCATGCTGTATTACCTAAAAATGACTTAACAGAAGAATGGGGAATGAAGTGGTTGAATCTAATGACATCGCCCCACATTAGATCGAAAGGAAGAATGGGCTATTAACAGCCATTATTGACCTAATTGAAAATTCTTTGCATTTTAAAATACATATGTCTATACGTCAAATAAAATATGATGGTGTACAATGCCATTTTCTGAATTACTATTATAATAGCAGTATTAGGAGACGTTTTGAAATCGGCGTTCATATCACATGTATTATCATGTCAATCATTTATGAACTAATTGTGACTATATGGTAATTTATCATTTCCATATCTCTCTTGGGATATGGCATTTTCTTTACTACTACTGTATGTACATTATATATAATTCAAAAAGGGAAAGGAGTTAAGGACGCCACAAAACAGAATATATTCAAGATGTTCTGAATGTTTTATGAACATACTTTGACCTTAGAAAGTACATTTCGTTTTCCTATACCTATCAGAAGATATGTTTTTTAACCTATGCGTTGATAGAATAGGAAAATAATTAAAGTTAGTAAACATAAACAAACGTTTATCTGTATACCTGCATTTGGTGAATTGATGAATATGATATTACTTGTAAAGACTAAGTACAATTATTTTGAAATTGATTATCATAAACAGATATTTATGTATAAAGAATATAACAGAATAGAACGTATGCTTAATAAAGTCATATTGTAAAATCTCTATTTCATGTGCATCAATACCCTTGAGAACTTCTTTAGTTGTCCTCGGTAACTAACAATTAAACCGCTCTCGTCAGCCACGCCCACTGGTTGACGTCTTGGACGTGACTGGATTCATAGATATATTAATTCGCAATCGAATTATATTATATGGCATTCAGTTTCATGTAAGAGAGATATGAATATGTCTCCTTTCAGACGCACTGGCACAACAGCGATACGTTTTTTTATGGAACTTATAAAACTGGTAAATTACACAAAAAATCCTTGTCAGTTAACTGACGACAGTGTATTTAAACAGTGCACAAAACATTTAGACATCATCTTTTATATATCTGTGGGAAATTTAATTTACTTATGTAGATTTGTTTAAAGGTACATTTAACCGCTCGTTTTAATACGAAAACATTGTCCAGGTGACGCTAATGTATTGGGAAAGTACAATCGTATACATATCCATTTATAACCTTAATTGGCTTAAAGGTGAGCATACTAACCTTCATACTTAACAACTCGAGGGGATTTAAATCACATTCATATTCACGTGTTCGAAGAGAAGAAGGATCTTGTATTTAAAGTGCGATTATATACATGTGGTCTTATGTTTCTGGCTTATCAGATCGGGAAGCCAATACAACAATATCTTATACCAAGCCCACAAGGTGGTGTTTAAACCAAACTGACACTATATAACTCTGAAAGTGTAATATCACACAACTCGGCGAGATCGTCAACTCTTTGACGGCGAGGTTAACTCGTACACTTACACCGAAAGTGCAACTAATAAAAGGACTGGTTTGTGTTAATTGGGACCCAACTCTGACAAAACGTTCTGTACTAGTGTCTCTCTTTGGACCTTGATGTTCTCTGTAAATCTATGGGATGTCAGTGTATGCTAGACTCGGATTTACTGACAGTGTTCTGTTAGCATGGTCCAGTGAAAGTTGTCTCCATTCACTGATTATTCTCAGTGGGATGAAAAAGATTTTAATTTTGGGAAAGAAAAATATCCTGTGATATGTGTGATTTCGTTTTGGTGAAGGACACAAAAAACAAGCGACAGTAAGTTTGTAAATAGCTTTACCACGTGAAATCAAAAGTTTTGTGAGTTATACTATTTATCTTATCTTAAAGGATTATATTTCTGTATTGAAACTATTCCATGTCAATTGTGTATTAGTTGCTCTTGATAGAGCCTTAGTCTAAAAAGTATACATAAGAAAACTTAACTTTGATCGCTGCATACAGTGGTAATTGCAGCGTTCTGCAAGGATTCTGTCAACTTCTTTCAAGATTGATGAAATTCAACACATTTTAAAGCCAAAATACTTTTAGAATACATAACCGTCCGTTCATTTTCTACTCTTGACGTTATGCTATCTTCTGTTTAATGATGTCGGGATCAACACATGTCATGTTAATACACTAGCCATATGTTTGAAATACCATATATGTTAGTTAGATAATGATGTGTGTTAGATGTCATTCTCGTGTGGTAAACGACTATACATGTTCTTTTAAATTTACTCTGCAAAAGAAGATACAGTTTTCCATTTTTGTCTTTTCTGTATGAGATGTCTGTATTGATATTTGTTTCGATAAAAAGATAAAATTAAGATATCTTTTTATTACATTTGAACAGTAGAAAACGCCAGTCCGACATCTGGATTTAATATCTAATCTCGCACAACTTTCTGTCGATACCAGGAGATTGTTTTAATATTAGTTGCCAGGAGAGTGGGTTTCAGGGGATTGGTTAATCAATAGCCCTCGACGTTCCTAAATTCATTTATTTGCCCTTCACTCAACTATAGTCCCCGACAAGTACTAGACACGACCAAACCATTCCATCCTGATGAGATGCAGAAGGTTTAACCGGAGAAAAGCGTTAGATCATTGTCTTTGTTTAAGCCAAGTGCCACTTATAATTGTTTTGAATGTCATTTAAAAGGAATGGGTTAATGAACTGATGAAGTTTACCTTACATCGATTGTCTTTAAATATGAATATCATATATACGATAGCACTGTGGTCTATTCAAATAGACCACAGTGCTATAGTTGTACAACGGGGTTTTTTGTTTGTATGTTTATGGTGGATTATGGGCTTGCTTTTTTCTGTTATAAAAGTAGAGTTGATATTGTACTGATTATACAAAGTTGAAAACAAATTTTATAACTACTGTGCAGGAGACTTAATGATAAAATGTTATAAATATCAATGTTTGTGTGTGCCAGACATTATACAATTAATGATACTAGGCAATAATTTCATCACTTTATCACTTTATAATTATATATAACAAACAGTAAGTTGTATGAATCATTATCGCATTTATAGTATATCCATATATAGATTTTTTGGGAGAAATACAATGGACACAGGAATTGATTAGATTTGTCAGTAAAATTCCGGATACCTTTTGTATCTTTTGACAATGTGTCCTTTATCTAGGATTAAATTCGTTCATATTTCAGATTAAATTTGTCCATATGTTATATTTGATGAAAATCGATGACAGGTTAAGTAATACAACTTCTAATGTCAACAGAATTATATCGATCTATTTCATGTGTAAACATACGGGTACTTGTTAGCTTCATGGCTTATCAAAGTCCGGAGAATGTTTGATCCCGTAGTAGATCGTATAAGCTTCAAAAGGCGACAGATTTTATCAGTCAAATACTGATTATAATACATCATCATTGCTAAGAAATAAATAAAAACTTTAAAATAAGCTTATTTATAGTGAATGGTTTCTTCCTCTAATAATGTAAATTAATATCTATTTCAAGATTATTATCAAGTTACGTAAGCTATAGACCTATAAGAAACTACAAACATAAAACTAAATTAATTCTCAATCCAAAATCGACAATGGCAGAAGCGAATAGGAAGATCTGGGTGACTTTGTTGTTTACATTTTGAGTACCTATGTACAATGTAAAATGACAGAATGCAATATTCGTCCATATCAATGTACTGCATAAAAAGAGCAGAGATATTATTCGTATAACTCGAGAAACGAGCATATATTAAATCATCAACTCGTTACAATAGTGTTCTGGTGCCTAGAAATCAGATGAGAAATTTTTATCATTGATTAATGTATTACAGCTGTTGTTCGATTGGTTGAAAAGTAACGAAATAATACAAATCCAGAGTCTGTAAGCATTGGTTGAAAAGTAACGAAATAATACAAATCCAAAGTCTGTAAGCATTGGTTGAAAAGTAACGAAATAACAATCCAGTCTGTAAGCATTGGTTGAAAAGTAACGAAATAATACAAATCCAAAGTCTGTAAGCATTGGTTGAAAAGTAACGAAATAATACAAATCCAAAGTCTGTAAGCATTGGTTGAAAAGTAACGAAATAATACAAATCCAGAGTCTGTAAGCATTGGTTGAAAAGTAACGAAATAATACAAATCCAAAGTCTGTAAGCATTGGTTGAAAAGTAACGAAATAATACAAATCCAAAGTCTGTAAGCATTGGTTTAAAAGTAACGAAATAATACAAATCCAAAGTCTGTAAGCATTGGTTGAAAAGTAACGAAATAATACAAATCCAGAGTCTGTAAGCATTGGTTTAAAAGTAACGAAATAATACAAATCCAGAGTCTGTAAGCATTGGTTGAAAAGTAACGAAATAATACAAATCCAAAGTCTGTAAGCATTGGTTGAAAAGTAACGAAATAATAAAAATCCAAAGTCTGTAAGCATTGGTTTAAAAGTAACGAAATAATACAAATCCAAAGTCTGTAAGCATTGGTTGAAAAGTAACGAAATAATACAAATCCAAAGTCTGTAAGCATTGGTTTAAAAGTAACGAAATAATACAAATCCAAAGTCTGTAAGCATTGGTTTAAAAGTAACGAAATAATACAAATCCAAAGTCTGTAAGCATTGGTTGAAAAGTAACGAAATAATACAAATCCAAAGTCTGTAAGCATTGGTTGAAAAGTAACGAAATAATACAAATCCAAAGTCTGTAAGCATTGGTTGAAAAGTAACGAAATAATACAAATCCAAAGTCTGTAAGCATTGGTTGAAAAGTAACGAAATAATACAAATCCAAAGTCTGTATGTTAAAGTAACGAATATACAAATCCAAGCTGTAAGCATTGGTTGAAAAGTAACGAAATAATACAAATCCAGAGTCTGTAAGCATTGGTTGAAAAGTAACGAAATAATACAAATCCAGAGTCTGTAAGCATTGGTTGAAAAGTAACGAAATAATACAAATCCAAAGTCTGTAAGCATTGGTTGAAAAGTAACGAAATAATACAAATCCAAAGTCTGTAAGCATTGGTTGAAAAGTAACGAAATAATACAAATCCAAAGTCTGTAAGCATTGGTTTAAAAGTAACGAAATAATAAAATCCAAAGTCGTAAGCATTGGTTGAAAAGTAACGAAATAATACAAATCCAAAGTCTGTAAGCATTGGTTGAAAAGTAACGAAATAATAAAAATCCAAAGTCTGTAAGCATTGGTTTAAAAGTAACGAAATAATACAAATCAAGAGTCTGTAAGCATTGGTTTAAAAGTAACAAAATAATACAAATCCAAAGTCCGTAAGCATTGGTTGAAAAGTAACGAAATAATACAAATCCAAAGTCTGTAAGCATTGGTTGAAAAGTAACGAAATAATACAAATCCAAAGTCTGTAAGCATTGGTTTAAAAGTAACGAAATAATATAAATCCAAACTCTGTAAGCATCAGTAGATGAAATGCACTCATATGGATGCTTTAAAACAAACCGCCCTCGTTTAAAGTAAAATGCTGATTCACCAGCGGTTGCTTAATTATTTCGAAAGACATAGCAAATTTTGATTTTGCATCGCCAGCATCAACAGCATAATATCCGAATATAACCTTACTGACAATTTGCTTTAAGAATTACTTTAGTATTACTTTAAATACAGATCTTTTGCTCAATGGTCGGTCTATAGTACCTGATAATTGGGTTAGTCATTTGCTGTATTGCGGGTGGTCCCCATTAGAATGTCTACTAACCTGTTGATTCAGTGTAATTAATTGAAGTGTCTTGTCCATTTCAGATACTCGGAGCCATATTGATTCACTGGGCACCATCGCTATGGGACGGAAGCACTTAGACAGATTTTTAATGGCATGTCCAGCGATAGATTTCATCATAAATCCGTTCAGTTATGGTCAATTGTGTGTTGACCGCAGGTCATCAATGTAAAGTGTAACAAGCAACTGCAGCTTTACACCTTGATATGTAATGCGTGAACCAGAGTGACATTACAACAGCTCGTAATGCTTAACACATAAACGGTAGTGATTTATACTCTCTTCTATGTGCTACAACAATAAGAGTTATATTCTTTTGTGAACAAAAATTACAACAAAAAAATGAAAATATACCTGAACAGCAGATGTAAGGTTGTGTGGATCGAAGAGCAATGACCCAGTGATAATGACAGCTACAGGTGGAACTACCCGAGGTGAAACATAGCAGAACAATAAGGAAGAAATATAATTTGTTGTAATTTGTATGTGTATTGCACACAAACAATCCTACCCGACAATGAGCACAGCTGTTCTAATGAGTGATACATGGAAACCGACGGTTATCCAACTGGTGCCATTCGCCAACAATAAAATGCGTACGTCAACCAGCAGAGATAAGCCGTATTCCAATCAATCAAGGGGAAATACACAAAAGCGCACTTTTCCTGTGTTGGCAGTAACAAGAGCTAGCTCTGGAAACTCTCTTCAGGACAGAAGTAGTCCCAGTGTGGATTATTCTTTACAGCACAAAAAGACGTCAAACACTAAGGATGGTGGTAGTGTACAGTTGTACTCGGGTGGGAAAAAACCTTCCGTAGGGAAAAAGGTCGGTAATGGAGGTAAGCATAAAAGAAGACAGGATAGGAATAACAATAATGTCAACAGAGAGGACGAAGACTCCATGATGCTGAATGAACTAGACATGAATGGACATTCAGTTGAGTCCGGTGTATGTTCCATGGGGTATACTAGTGGTGAACATTCTAGAATGACAAGTGCTGCAAGCACGGACACACGAAACTCGGCAGTATCACCATCCGAGGTCCCTACACACAAGATTCTACCGAAACCTTCCATCGGATCTGCAAGGTATTTTATAAATCAGCAGGTGAAGGGAATTAAACCCACACCAGGTGAGATAGAACTGCAGCGATACAGAGACAGTTATGCAAAGGAGCAATCGCAAAAAAAGAAGAAATACAAATTGAACATTAACCAACTTCCACGGAGCACAACACCAATAAATGATCATGATCCGGACAAACTCAATATGAAACAGGTCATTCAATTTCTACAAAATCAAAAAGTGCCTGTAAAATCGCCGCGACCACAAGTTCAATTAAACAAATCTTCAGAAAAGCAAATGTATTTGGACACCTCCCGAACCGCAAGAAACGGACACGTTAACAAATCTGATAATGGAACGAAATACGAACAGCAATTATCTGAAAAAGTGGTAATGCACGAAAACCCCCGAAAGAACAATCGTGGTTCCGCTGTGAGTCGTGTATCAAACACGACAGCTATAAGTACCAAGAGTACGCCTATTTTGGCTCAAAATTCAGACAAAAATTCTACCGGATTTAAAACTGCATCAACAGCAAAGTCTATGATTGAAAGATCTCACCGGGTAAAGCGGTCTGACAAGAGATCCAAAGAGTTTAAACTGTACCGCTTCCTGGCTGTCGTACCCGGAAATGAAACAAAAACATCACCTGTTGTGTTCTCTGCCCCAGAAACTGTAGTTGATAAAAAAGAATTCTCGGCAAACCGAGACAAATTCAGGAGGGAGAAAGTTATTGTTATCCCAAAGGAAGAACCGGAACCGGAAGTAAGATACCGGGCATCACTAGACAGGGACTGTATTGACAGTGTTCGTCAAGGATATCCTGAGAGCTTAAATGACAGTGAAATGGACTACCATGTCGGTCCAAGGTCAGAAAAGGTTAAGGTCCCAAGGACCGCCAATGTTGTACACAGGAGAGCAAAGAAACATCAGTTAAGGATGGATCGTGAGGAACTGTCTGATAGGTATATGTCGGACTCCGATATGGAAGATACTCGGAAATCAAGTAACACCAGTGGTACTATCCGACTTCCAACTGTGAATGACTTCCCGGACGAGCAATACTCCGAGACAGAACAGGACGATGATTCCGTTATTCTTCGTACCGTCTTTAACGTGAACAACAGCAATAATTTACACACATTACTTCATAAATCGGAAACAGATAATCACGCTCACCAGGTGTCGCTAGCTATGGATTCTTTAAACCCATCAGTGTATGTACCGAACCCTGCATTTAGGGGAGCAAGTCGTGTTAACAAAAATAACAAGAATCAGTTTGACAACGGACATGCTCTACGTAAACTTATGATAAACATTCCAGATGAAAACACAGAACAAACGGATATTATCAAATTGACACTCCGCAAGGAGAAAAATGCGACAAGGGAGACAAGTTACATGACTGATATGGCGGGGAAACATAGCCTCGGTATGATATATAACAGTGAAGCGTCCGACGAAGGTTTTGATAAAAACGTAATTAGAATATCTACGGTATCTATGCAGCAAAGGATGGGAAAAGATCAGGAGGAATCGGTCGTAAATCCAACTAACTCAATGGCAAAAAGTTGCATCAAGGTTCGACAAAAGCTTAAGGCAAACATGTATAGTGAATAAGTTTGTTAGGACGACTCTTGTGTATTCGAGGGCATTTACTGTTAGGGTAGTTACTGTACAACCAGCTTATTTTCGGAGCTGTAAACGCGAAATTTGCAGCCCCGAAATTTAGATAGTTTAAAGTATGTGAATGTAAATTTCGATGAGATAGACCTCTAGTGTTCAATACATGCACAAGGAATATCTTGAGTTTTTCCAAGATAATATGCATATGGCTGCCATAATAGAATTTTGCTAGGTTTACTTATGAAATATATTACAGCTTTTTATGATAATTCTATCCTTGAGCAACATTATAAACTATAGTGTAATGCGTGTAGTTCTACTATGTCAAAAGGACTTTATATTGTGTGAAACACTAAAAAGACGGGAAGGACATTAAGGAGAAACAACAAACTAAAATTTGTGTCAGATAAGAGATAATATTTTCGTAAAATAAAATCTTAATTTCTGAAAAAACATATCACTAAAAGTGCTAGGCTGGTTAAGATTAAGAAACTCAATATTGAGTTTTTACATGAAGTTATGTCATAAGACAGATCGTTGAAATGATTGTCTTAAAATCAATATATTCGGCTTTCACTGTGTCTGCAGATCAATACACGTGTATTTGGATTTAATTAAGGATTGTGACCTGAAATCAATGTGAAGGATTTACGGATGACTGGACATAGTTTAGACGTTTGCAAGCTAAGAGAACAAATACTTCATCAGGTAATATTGAGTTTGAACGGACATACGCAAACAAGACCAGTACTATGTGTTTTTGGCGCGATCTATTGAATTAGAAAACGTTAGTGCTGTAACAATATATTACATAGAGATTGGCTTCCTATCATGGTTCGTCTCTAAAATCATAAATAAAATTGTAATAAAATTATGGACATAATATGTGGATGTATTTATTCATTTGAAATGTATATGGATTAGTTTGAAAGAAAAATCCGTTTGCTATGGGAAATATAAACCTACGTCCTAGGATTTGACACGCTCTCTTGGTTCAGGATGATTGAAATCCCCTATTGGTCCACTATAGAACTTTTATAGTCGTTACAGTAAGAATACACATTTAACCGTTAATTTTAATTTAGCGCAATTTACACAATTGCAAAAAAAACCCAAAAAAACCCCGATTATTTCATTTTCTCTATATCTTTTATAAAGCAAATGTTACCATTGCGCGAATTCATAATTGCGCTTGCCTGCTCAAAATTGATTTAGCTCTCTATTTGATGACGCAGGCTGTAATACGTTTACAGTAACGATATATATTCATTTGTTTATTAGGAGTGCCTCCGTCTTGAATCGCGGAAACCTATTTACTTTCTGTATGTACATTTTAATGAACAATAGAAGATACAATTACTGATTACACGAGGTGTCAAAATATTATGTTAAACTTATTTTAGCACTACTGTGGAAATTCGTGTTGATATTTGCTCAAATTATATTGCATTTAACATAGCAAAAATCCTGTTAACTTGCTGAAGGTAGATAAGGAACTTTACTTGGATTACATATATAACGCGACAAAATTTATACTAATATACACTAATCTAAGGTTAAGAAAAACGTTAAGGTAAAATATGCACGAATATACGTTCAGAATTGCAACCCTTTTGGTGTGCCAATGAGTGTTAATAGCAGTGAAACTTGTCTCTTTTTTATATTTTCTGCTGTAATAATTATCCATTTTGATGAAAATAACACTTTTCCTGAAATAAAATTAAATCAGATCAACATCAAAGATAGCAGCATAAAATTAGGTCCATAACACTTACAGATGTATTAATTAAAATGCATTCTACAGAAAAATAAGTCCTGATAATAATATGAGCAAGAATACGTGACATCGCCAACTTTTTATTTAAAATGTATGAACTGACATTAGAGCCAAACAACAGATTTTGTCATTCAAAATAACATCAGGATAAAAAAAATCAAAAAAGTTGTTTTCATCGATAATGCACAATAGCACGGAGAGCAGTTTCATTTATTCTTTCTCATAACACACAAGCATAGAGTAAAAAATGTTATTATGTCGATTTCTAAAAGAATATACATTTTCCCACGCCCCACCCAAAATAGTTAATACACATACATCTATTATATTTTGCAAGCATATCGTGCATAATCAATGCGAACTAGGAAAACGATAGAACCGTAAAAATCACATTGTTTAAAATACTACGTCTATAATCGACAGCACCTACTAGACGTCTATTTGAAGACGTCTGTTTAACTGCTACCAAATGTTGGGGTCGTATTATACTCTAAATAAAATGATATTTTCCAAAAGTTTAAGACAGATGCACGTATACATAAATTTTGACTTGTTATCGTTTTCTCAGAAACACATTTATATATTTAAACTTCAAACATACTGATATTTACGTACTCATACTTACGTACATTTCCAGAGTTCAAAGGTTAACTGAGAGCAAATGTGTATCATGATTAATGATTTACCGATTGATAACATATATTAGTAGAGTGTGGCGGGATTTTGATATTTTGTAACATTTTATCTATTATAGTCATGTTTAGTGGAGAGTGAAGTATTGTTGAGGGATGAAGTAATACTGAAACAGCATCATGAGTTAATGATGCCCCCTCAACAGGATCATATTGAAATTATTATATAACCCATTGGTATAAAGTTCGCCTTTATGATTTCTTAAATCAGTTTACAGTTCCCTCTCATTAAAATAACGCAACGTTGGTATGGTATTCGAATAAACTGTATGAGTACAAAAGAAGTCTCTTGGAGTTACAAAACCTTACACAGACTCATCCAGAATCTTGTTCAAAGAATTGAATTACTCGATTGTAATGACGGACTCACTACCTATCACGTCAACGATATAATTGAGATGTCATCTGCTATTGTTTTCTTTTTCGGTATTATGATTGGTCTAAAAAGACAATAGCAAATTCTTCACTCCCTCCCTAAGTGTCTGTAGGGCACGATAATGGCCACGGTTAACAATGGTGTCGTGACAAGATCACTAACAAGACTGTTACACGTAACATTTCAATATTATTTCAACGTGAGTTTCAACATTTTATGAAAAATGTCATATAAGAAGCTAATATATACACAAATTTTCATCACATGTTTGCGAATAAAAAGTAATGAATGTTAACGAAAAAAATATTGTTTAAGTTTGTAATCTCGAAATCCGACAATTTGAAGATTTATCGTAGTCCACTTGAATTGAAAATTGTGCGGTTCGACTCCTTGAAATGAAAACCTATTCTGTTTTTCTGTCCTGTTAATAGAGAAAGATACAGCGAAACAAGTCGTTTCGTTATTCGATAAAACGAGATATTGAACGAATATTAATATTTTTTCCACTTGCTCGGGACTGATACTACATAACTGGACAGAGGCAATTTCCATGAAGCGCGCTTCATGTTGAATTTGCGTCTGTACAGTTGGTGGTATTCACTTATATTTACATTTAGTACCATTTTATAATGATATCCCGGAGAATTTTTCATCTATAATGAATAAATCTTTTCTTATCGTCAAGGATGGAACAGTCATTTTCCGTAATCGCTGGTACGACAATTGTGACGTCACAAAATAAGCGGCTGTGGTTCATAGACTATTTTTAAAAGCATTAAATTCTCAATATCTCAAAAAACGGACGGACATTCTTTTTATGTCCTTTCGGTTTTTTTTGTGTCTATGGCTTCATAACCCCAAAAGATATTGAGAATAACGTTTATAATTTAATTCAGATAACTCAATCAGGTAGGTATTATTAGGCATACATTTCCGTAATTTTACTTATTTTTACAAGAAAACATATTGAGTTGTGGCGCATTGATATCTTTTCCAATAATATTCAGTTTGCCCAATGACTATGCCGCTTTTAAAATTCCCCGCTAAAACGTTTTATATTTCTGACGTCATAACACGTGACGTACAATTCTTTCTGTCTATGGAGAAATAACCTCAAAGATCTAACCAATAGAAATGAGTGTAACATATGAAATTAAACTATATGAATGCAAACTGCGCTTGGCAAGGTTACATAGCGGAACTGCAGTAAAAATGTATTACGTAATGACGTAACAACGTCATAGAGTAATAGGAAATGGCGAATTTGTATGAGAACACTTTCTAATGTCTGCAAAGCAGCGATTCCGTTTAATGCGAATAAAACAACCATACAAGTAAATTTCTACTCTTCAAACACAGTTACTCCCGGATTCTTCACAAACACAACATTTTCCGACAGCACTTTCAATTTTGATAGCATAACCAAAACACAGCATCAATGAACTATCTAACAATGCGCATCTTTTATGCCTTCTTACGTTCTACCGGGATAAAGAACAAGTGTTCTATGTTATTCGCAACAATGTTTGTAATGGATTTTAAAATGATGAAAAACCCAAAATTGGAACATATTGTTTAAAGTGTTGAAAGTGTACTGATGATTTTATGTGTATGTCCATGGACTTATTTCTTTTGCCGCGAATATCCTCGGGGTTACTTTTGACGTCACAAGAAGATGCTCCACTGACAGGCAGCGGAAAATTTGATTTGGTAATAGCGATAATGGTGTACATTACAGATTGGATAAAAATAACATATAACGGACATATAAGTATTTAATTGCCTTCTTGGAGGATTAATGGTCATATTATTCTCCCAGGAATGCAGACAAATCAATCATAACGCGCTAACGCGTATTTTCAATTTGTCTGCAATCATGTGACAAAAATAGAACCATAAATTCCCCTAAGAAGGCAGTTTAATGCTTAAAAAATACGGACGAAGGTGCAGTATTACTGTACCCAGAACTGTCCCTGGACTAGACCGGCTCCCTAGAAATGATATCAAGGATGTTGTTCTGAGATTAACGTAAATCTATTACGCAGCTTTGAAAAAGGTTGGAAAAACGGCATTTGATAGGTGAAACACAATTTATGTAACGGGTTTTTGACATAAAAGTTCATAGATGAGTTGTATTCGTCAGATTATAACAAACAAACTTTATAACTGGAGCACGATACAATGACAACAACATAGTGTAATATAAAACTTATTGCTTACCATAATAAATATGTACCTAAATATTCGTTTTAGATATAATCATATGAAATGGTATAACATAATATCAATGAAACTTGCGTTCAGTTAATTCGAAAAGCTGAGCGAAACGAAGTCTCCATTTTTTAGACCTGTTTGCATCCCCTCATTCCAATAAGTAAGGAGACAATGCCCTACTCCATCCGTCTCCCATTGGTAAAAAGGAAAAACAACTAAAACAAAACAATACAAATGGTTTTTTAAGAATGATGCATTAAATTTGTCCAGAAGCGAACAAATCAAATTCATCTCACTTTTAAAGTCTACGCCCGTGAACATCGAAGTGGTTTGATGAGAAACACAGTTTGCAGTCACGAGATCATTACTTCCAACTGCTTATCATAGTGTTATCAAGAGCCACAAAATTCACCTTGACGAGATAGAATTGGTGATCCGTTTTTGACTATGGCATATTTATTTATCACAGATGAAAATAATAAATATATCATGGTATTCTACAATAAGAATAGAATTGGCATTAATATGTTTTCATTTGTTAGTTCTCGCATAATGAGTGCTAAATGGAAATTTCCAAAGTTGAAAACGAAGCAGTGTTTAGCCTCTTTAAAGTTACATCTTAGCTATTCAGTCAGCATCCTATCTCTTCGCAGTTAATTGAAAACACCAAGCAACACTTATCCTATATGTACTAATGAACATATATTGCAGTTCAATTCTTTAGCCTTTAGCCTAAAAATTGAATTAATGTCCATATTGTGTTAAAGTGCATATCATTGGCGGAAATAAACAAGTACATCAAGTGGGCGTTATGTATCCAGGGATTAAAATGAATTTTATCATTGTATCCTCAACACACTAGAGTGATCTTACACGGCTATCAGCCTGTAAATTGGCTGTTTGGTCGAGTAATTTCGGGGATCAAAATTTTCACGATTATGACCTTCATTAAAGGCCTACTACCTTTCCGGAGCAAAACATTATGATTTCTTAAAAAATATTACTAATATCAGAAAATATATACAGATGGACAAAGATGAGATTACAACACCAAAAATAAGAAATATATGAAAACAGTGGAGATTCATTTCGCTGTTTTGCAGTCTGGTGATAGTCAACTACCGAGCGGTATTTAGGACGACGGCGGGAAATATAAGACGACCCGCGATATCAAAATAAACATGTTATTTATTTTAATCAAATAGTTGAGAAGGCGATGATAAATGTAGTAATAACGATACGTTAATAACTTTTGCGGCTTTTCAAAATTATCGATCTCGTTTTACATTCCAATTTTAACAATTAACAGCCGTTTTGGAAAGGTAGTGGGCCTTTAAAGGCGAAAAATTTCCGAATCAAAATTTGGAAATAGGAAATTCACAATTGTCGTGATATTTTACGAGTCATCTATTCGTGGTCAAGGCCATGGCCCGCGGAATCTCGATAATAACATTTTAAGATAAAAAATATTCTCAATCCCAGTAAGTTTACCTAAGGTCGTCCACTCCACCAGAAACGTCCGTGTCTATGGAAGGTGAAAGACACTTTTTGCCATGTAAAAAAACCCTTATCGATTTATTATAAACAAACTTCAAAAGCTGAAAGTGTTTGTTTGGAAATTGTGTAAAATGTTATTTGTTATTTTCGAATCGTTAAGAAACAAAAAGAGTATTGAATTGCTATTAAAGTTTTATTACATATCAAACTTTTGGAAAGATGAATTGACATTGGCTTAAGTATATAGCATGCCTTCTTTGTAACATCTATGTCAACCGCCATCCCGAGAACATTGACGTGGTGTGATGGGGAACGCTTCGCACTGTACCGCCCCCTACCGACCGAATAGACACGTGGTCACCCATGCTGACTTGAGCCAAAACTAGACCAGTGGAACTATCCCATGAACCATTAATAGTGTCGGTGACAGTTGCGGCACACGGTGAACCATTCACAATAAGTTCTAGTGAAAATTCATCATAGGTTTCACCTGTAGTAACCCATGTAAATACATAAACCCCACTGTCTGGGACTTGGTATACTCCATCCCCTGTGTTATAGCCACAATCAGTATCTAGGAGGACTTGGTCAAACACAATGACCAAACCAGGATGTAAGCCTAGATTCTTACTCAAAGCTACACTGAACGCACTGGGCTGCACAGGTGCTACTCTGACTAAAAAAAGACAAAATGTATTTAGAAAAAGAGCATTTAAAAGTACAATTTTTATTTCTATTTTAATTGAAAATTCAATTCTGTTGACATTGTATTTACACTTTTTCAAATTTTCAATTTCACATGAAAATCTTCACATGGAAAATCTTCATGTGAAATTCAGGTCAACTTCATGTGAAATTTTAGGTCAATGTTTTGATCTAAATTGACTTTTTAGCTCTTTTTATTTAATTTGATGATTGGTGACAAGCAGCCAATAAATTGAGCCGAAAAGAAAATGCTGTTACATATTGCATTGAACGCTGTGCTCTCAGATAATCAAAACTAGATAGAAAATTCCGCGACGTACTTGATTTCTTAAGCACCGGACCGTCTGAGTGTCCTCTTGGTACCTGTCTAGGTGTGTTAGAATGCCCGGAGTCCTCTTGGGTATCAGAATCGGCTTCAATGGTAGATACATTGGATTGGTGTTTGGTCAGGTGTCCAATGGTTGGATTGGAGACTTCCTTCAGGTCGTGAAGTTCTCGTTCCAAAAGACCAATCCGGACATCCTTCCGTCTTAAATCCTCCACGTGACCACTGACCGTCCTCTCTAGCTGTCGTAGTCTGGTTTCCTGACGCTCCTGACGCTCTAACAGAGACGACACTAACCGTCTCAGTTCGGTATCCATCCTTGGTGTCATACAAAGTGATAAATCAGTGTGCAATTTTATAACGCTGATATCCTCAAATAAAATGATCCCGAAGGATATACCAAGCATTCACATTTGCACATAATTTCACGAAAAATACCACGATATCTTCATGTTTAAGCTAGTTCGCCGTTTTCAAAATGGAAAGCTTGACTAAATAGTAGGTTATGAAATCTTGTATGTCAATGTGTCAGTTCTGCTTTGTAAACTTACCAAACACAGGTGGCAGCCATGAGAGCATAACTGCCAACTGCTTATTATAGTGTTATCACAATCAAGAGTCACAATAGTCACCTTGGCGATCATAGAGATGGGTGATCCATTCTTAACAGACATATTTATTTCTTTTAAACCAAATCTTTTAAACATTATGGTATCTTCATAGAATATGAATATGCTTTTATATGTTTTAGTTGGTAGTTCTCATTGTAAGTGGCAATTTGAAAATTGCAAAATTGAAAATGAAGCGCCAGCGATTCAGGTGTACGCATGGCGTTCATCAAATCTAAACTTAGAACTTAAAGGGACAAATCGCTCAGACTAATTCTTTTACATAACCAAGAAGCAAAATATGGCATAAATGTATTGTTCTACATTTCATATGAAACATTTAACTCAATATATTGACAAATTCCACGTCATTGTTAAGTATTTTAATTGATACCGTTGTAATTACAAATCGTTGATCAATACGATTAAGCAGGTACAGTATGTACTCTGTACCCATATCCGAGCCAAAGTCACGCATGTTAAACAAATGAACTACATAACCACTGAGGAGGTAATAAAATGATTTTTAGGCAAGACAATTCACCTAATAATGTAAACCACTACTGTCAGAGCGATTTGAGCAACCGACTGATCTAATTTCCATTAGAACTGGTTTTTCCCCGATATATGTACAAATTTTAATGTTCTCTAAGATTGAATTGTCCCTTTAAGCTATTCAGCAAGCTTCCTCGTGGGATCTTATTCTGAATTAATTCTCATATTGTAATAACGCGCATGTCAGTGTCCGAAATAAACAAGTACATCAAATGGGCGTTGTGTATGTATGTCAGGTCAATAGTAGGATTTCCTTTGCTTTGTTGTGTTTATGGATGCGAAATTCAGTTGGCTAAGATTACCCCAAGGGCGTTGAAAACTAAATAAAACAAGCAAATGAGGTACTATAAAGATTAAAATAGTTCTTATATAATTGTATCCTCGACACATTAGAGTGACAGGAATTTTAGTCTGTAACTTAACCGTATGGTCGGGTAATTTCGGGATGAACATTTTTACGATTATGGCATTCATTAAAGGAGAGGAAAAAAAAAGAAAAAAAGGACATTCACAATTGTCGTAATATTTCACGAATCCTTTATTCGTAGTCAAGGCCATGACCGCAGAATCGCGAAAATAACCTTCTACATAAAAACATTCTCACTTCAAGTAACTTTACCTAAGATCGTCTGGTCCACCAGAAACGTCCGTGTCTGTCCGCTGTCTGTTACTCGTCCCCTGCACTACTACATTGTAGCAGGTAAGGAATAGTAGGACGATGTTGATGTGGTACCAACCCATTGTTAATAGGTGTCGACTGTAGTTGGTCAGCGTTTTTAGCTTGGTGATAACAGATTAACATGGGAAACATCAGCTGGACATGTATAAATGAAGATTGGAAGGATTGTGACTAAGATGTTTATTCTTTGGTGATTGTCTTATGTAAATGAAAGCCATTGAAATGGAAGGTGACAGACGCTCTTGCCATGTGAAAATCACATGATTTATTATAAACAAACTTAAAAAGCTAATAATATTTGTTTGGAATTTTTGTAGAAATGTTATATGTTAACAAACAACAAATACTAAGAAAAAGACTATGATTATTTAATTGTTTTAATGTATTTATTTTAGAACGAACTTTAGGAAAGATGAATTGACAATGGTTTAAGAATATTTTATGCCTCATCTGTAACCTTTATGTTAACCTCCATCCATAGAACAATGGGGAACGCTTCCCACTGTACCGCCCCCTACCGACCGAATACACACCTAGTCTCCCATACTGACTAGGCCAGTGAACCATTAATAGTGTCGGTGACAGTTGCGGCACACGGTGAACCATTCACAATAAGTTCTAGTGAAAATTCATCATAGGTTTCACCTGTAGTAACCCATGTAAATACATAAACCCCACTGTCTGGGACTTGGTATACTCCATCCCCTGTGTTATAGCCACCGTCAGTATCTAGGAGGACTTAGTCAAATCTAGATTCTTACTCAAAGTTACGCTGAACACACTGGGCTGCACATTTGCCACTGACTGAAAAAGACAAAATGTAATGAGAAAAGGAGCATTTAAAAGGATAGTTTCTGTTTCTTTTTTAATTGAAGTTCAAATCTGTGGACATTGTATTTACACTTTTTCCATTTCACATTAAAATTTCAGGTCAATTTCTGAAATTGACCTGAAAATTCTCATGTTAAATTCAGGTCAATTTCCTGTGAATTTTAAGGTCAAGATTTTGATCGAAATTTTTGCTCACAAGCAAACAATAAATTGAGCCGAAAAGAAAATGCTGTACTATATTTTATTGGACGCTGTGCTCTCGGATTATCAAAACTATAGAGACAATTCCACGACTTACTTGATTTCACAGGCACCGAACCGTCCGAGTGTCATCCTGGTACATTAAAAACCGAACAAAACAACCAAATGAAATACTATAAACGATTAAAATGGTATTTATCCAACAGGACTTTCAGTCTGTAACTTTACCGTATGGTCGATAATTTCGTTGTGAAAATTTTCACGATTATGACCTAATTACCGAATCAAAATTTGGTTATAGGAAATTCACAATTGTTGTACTATTTCATTTTTTCGTGGTCAAGGCAAAATGACCTTATAGATAAAAATATTCTGATAGGGTTATTAACGTGCTATATTACTTAAATGATTGTCAGCTATCAATAAAATTCACAATTCCCAGTAGCTTTACCTAATATCGTCCATTCCACCAAAAACATCCGTGTCTGTCCGCTGTCCGTTACTCGTCCCCTCCACTACTACATTGTAGCAGGTAAGAAATAGTAGGACGATGTTGATGTGGTACCAACCCATTATTAATAGGTGTCGATTGTCGATGGCCAAAAATTTTAGTTTGAAGATAACAGATTATAAAGGAAAACATCAGTTGGTCATGATGAAGGTTTTTTTAATTCGGTGATCCTAGGTTAATTATAGTTTGTTAAATGTAAAGTGAAATATAAAAAAAGAAACATAAAAAATCGAGCAAGGTATTTGTTCTCGATGTGTTTGTAACAAAAAGCAGTAGCCATTATTTCTGCATGGACATGAAAACGAAGACGAGCATCATCATGTCCGTCTAGTGTTAAAGTGTATAATCTATTAAACAAATATTCGTTTTAAAAACGATACGTCCTTTTACATTCCTAATATTAATATCTTGAAAGAATAATTTTGCTCAATTGAAGTTTTTTTTTTATTTAGCGATTTCAGACAGTTTTACCTGCATATTTCGATTCGATTATGACGTCACAATTAAATACGATGACGTTAAGCTCGATAACATGTAAAGAACACTAAATATGGGATTCCTTTTTGAAGTAGTTTCTAATTTGTATATGTAGAAAATTGATTTTCAGTCATGGTTTCCTAACCAAGTAAAGTATAAATAGCCGAGTTTTCCAAAACGGAGGAGTGTCTACCTATGCGATAGGTAAATAGCAATATCAAGACTGAGATATGAGAGAAAAATACTTTAGGATGAAAGAATACGGAATTTATACCATCGAGTTCACAAGCCTTGCGTAGAATATCTCATGTTTCACCTATATATAAAACAGTCTTTATAGTTATGAATGTTTGATGTATGATAATTGCCTCTTGTTATGATGCTAGTGCAGTGCAAACGGAAATATCGAAGGAAATTAAATGTGAAAATTTACCGAAACAACATGATAAGAGGACATGTTTGTATTCATCCTCGATATTCCAGTGGTTACTATCAGTATCGTCATATTTACCCATGGAAATCATAGCAATAAGGCTCTGTTTCCGACAACAGATGAAGGTTGTTTGGTCCTTTGATGCACATCAAAATAATCGAATAACGGTACACTGTGGTTGACTGTGTGGGTTTGAGGTTGGACACGCTGTCACTGAAATCTTCAACAGAAGTCTCTGGAGGCCTGGTATTGGTCTTTTTTTTTTTCCTAAACTGCCTTCAGTATGATATTGCCAAGGGGATGATATAACGTCAATGATAATAACCACTGGAATATTGAGGATGTTTTGTAGCGTGCGGACGAGAGTTTAGTTGTTAATAAGACAGAGATTGTGTGATAAGTAAAATATATAGAGGTTCCCCAACACGTGACTATCGTTTATTATGTTTATCAAACTCGAGTTAGTTAATTTTCAAATTTCAAAAAGCGAGTGTCTTTCACATTTGAAAATTAACTAACGAGGGTTTCGATAAACATGATGAGCAACAGTCACGCTTTGGGGAACGTGATTATCCCATAACTGGAGTGTGTACACATAAATGATAAACAACTGCTATGGAATTTATCACATGGTTTTTCCATCGTGAAACAGTGTTATGTATGACACTAAATACATGTAGTTATGAGATAAGGGAGATAACTCCTATAGCTTTAATATCAATACATCCTATAAAGTTCACATAATTAATTTAGGTTATAGAACTTTCTAGAATATTATCATCGTATAAACAAATATGTTTGTAAACATGTTGATTATAAGTAGAGATCTAGAATGATCTATTGCCAGAAAGTTCTGTGTGTTTATTTGTTTACTGCTTTTAGTTAGATATTTCTAGAAGTAGAAGGTTCTCCAATATACTCCAGCTGCCCAAGGCTAATCAGAACTGTAATGAGACCTGTAATAAGACATATCAAGAATTGTACAGCGCCATATAAGATTATATTGGGAGAGCTATTGTGACTTTATCTGTGGATTATTACAACACTTTGTGTGGATTTATTCATATTGCCTGGAACTTTACAAATCATCGGTGGACATTCAATTTCCTTGTGGATTTGTGATTATTGTTAATTTGAAACCTGGAAGGATCAAGGATTATACCAGGACATTCGCATACAGATAAGTAACACTTTAAATCATCGTACTACTCTTGTACCACCACCAATTACTTTAGATATTGTAAACCATCTCTGTATAATATTGTATATATAATTAAATTGTGTTTTGAATTTAGCTGCTGGTTTCTCATTTCTGTTATTCTGGGTCATAACAACAGGCATAGTTACATTATTTAAACCAAGCACGAACTATGTGTAATGTTGTATATATGAACTACAGGGGCGACTGAAAGCCGTCTCAAACTACAAAATTTTATAGTGAATGAGAACTGTGAATATGTTCTTAAGATTGAGGAGATTGACAATTAAATTACGTTTGGCATGGAACCATGCAAGTCAAAATATATAAATGCTACCAGTACTTGTGTAAATAGACTGTACAGTTTGTGTTTTTAATGCTATGCGCAACCGGAAGTGAAGTGACAGTTGAAACTGTAACCAGTAATTAAATGACCACGATGGATCTTCACAAGCTAGAACTAGCTTACAGCGATCCGACCACAGCGATTCAGCGATTCAGCGATAGTTATGGGTTAAAGCTATTTTATGAGTTGAGGAAAAAGCTGCAACAAAATTATTAATTCTTTCTGTGACAATGGAATCAGGTGTTCAATCAATATAAGTGTACAATTATCAAAAAGTACTAATAATGGAGGATTAATTACCATTAATCTATTCGTTCGTAACTTTGATAAAGTGATATATGAGTTGCGAAGTGGTACAATACACAGCAGACAAGAGGAAAACGCTGTCATGATTTAATTATTATTAAAACTAACATATGATCATCAGACAATAGGACCCGGAAGGATAGATCAGCCTTTGTTTGTCCTCCTCATCTGTAACTTCTATGCTATACGCCAGCCTGAGAACATCGGAGTGGTTTGATGTGGTACACTACGCACTCTCCCACTGGCCGCCGACCGGATAGACACGTGGTCTCCAGCACTGACGTGAACCAACACCAGACCGGTTGCGCTATCCCATGAACCACCCATATAGGTGTCACTGGTGGTTGCGGCACGTGGTGAACCATTCACGATAAGTTCTAAAAATATAAAGTCCTCCGTTTCGCCTGTACTTATCCATGTAAATACATAAACTCCACTAACGGGGACTTGGTAAACTCCGTCCCCTGTGTTATAGCTACTGTCGGTGTCCAGGAGAACATGGTCAAACACCATAATCAAACCGGGATGCAAATTTAAACTCGTAGTCAAAGATGCACTGAACGCATTCGGCCCACTGGGGTCCACAGGTGCCAGTCTGACTGAAAAAAATCAGCATAAATGGTAAGGCGTCTTCGATCGCTTCCAGGCAGAAATATGGCAAGCCAATTTAACAATTAATGAAGGAGCAAGGTCTATCCCATATTTAATCGAATTATATAAGATATCTTATATATATATATGTGAGATATCTTATGTCTATTATATATAAGATATCTTATATCATTATGAGATATCTTATAAACTATATAAGATATCTTATATAGCATAGCTCCGCTTCGACTGTCAAAAATAAAATGATCGGTACTGTAAAATCAGCAATTTCTCACAGTGGAAACAGTTTAAATATTGTTTGATATGTTATTTTACAGGGTTCTGTCTATCACATGGCTGTACTAATGAACTACAATTTCACATTCAACCAAACAAAGTTCTGTTCCATGTTAAGGTGCTGTTTTTGCGTGAAAATCGCGTGGTTTTCTTCAATATATTTTTTATTTAAACGAGGACAGAAATAATATCTTGCTTATTTAGAAACTGTAATCATTTTGTCACCGTAACGCAATATCTACAACAGCGTTGCATGAAGCATAGAAGAGACATGAGTGATTTCCCAATCACGGTTGACAGTCGAAGCGGAGCTTTCTACGCTACCTTCGCATTCCATGACTCGTTCGACCCCCTGTTATTACACACTGGTATGTTAAAGTCAGGCAAAATATACACGTGTTAAAATATACACTTTGATTGGTCAAGATTTTTCCGACAACACCTGGTGGAATCAGTTAAATGAGCAATTAATTATTCATATGATATGTCGGTAACGTGACCTATGTACCCGGGGGTAAATCCGTAGCTTTATAAAATATTGGTGTTTTTATTTTGAATCGGAACCAGTCAATTACAATAATATTTTTCTCAATCATGGTAATTAATACGTCAGATATATAGCATTATGGATTTCAGAAACCCACTGTCTTGATATTATCCTTTTAATTTTCACCTTTTAGTCGAAAGAAGCTGATATGTCCAATACGTATTTTTGCTTCACTTGGCCAGAATTGATAAATATTATAACCATACGTATTCCAGCAATGTATGTACAGTATTCTGGTATTCCAGCAATGTATGTACAGTATTCTGGTATTGTATAATCGAACCATTATATCGAACCACGAATAATCGATTATATAATTATAATCGAATATATTTCGAACCAAATTCTTTAATTCTTTAATTGTATTTCTTTATTATTTTCACATTACTGGCGATTGATGCAATGTACCATTTTAATTAAATCTGAAAGGACACAACAATTGTAATGGATATTTGTTGTTTAAAAGTAAAGACAAACAATGGATTTGAGTAAAGGTCTAAGGCGAAGAAGTTGTGATATTCCAAACTGCGAAAAAAACCCAATAATTGTATTTACTTGATTTCGTTGGCACAGAACCGTCTGGGTGTCCTGCTGGTACCTGTTTAGGTGTGTCTGGATTACCGGAGTACTCTTGAGGATAAGGATTGACGTTAGTGGTAGAAACATTGGACAGGTGTTTGGTCACGTGTCCGATGGTTGGATTGGAGGCTTCCTTCAGGTCGTGAAGTTCTCGCTCCAAAAGACCAATTCGGACATCCTTCCGTCTTAAGTCCTCCACGTGACCACTGACCGTCCTCTCTAGCTGTCGTAGTCTGGTTTCCTGACGCTCCTGACGCTCTAACAGAGACGACACTAACAGTCTCAGCTCTGTTCCCTCTCTTGGTGTCCGGCAAATAAAAAAAAATCAATGTCTAATTTTATATAACTAGTATATCAAAACACAATGTCGTGAATTTCACCATATTCTTGTTTGCAGATGATGTAATACAAAGTGATTTAGTGAGTTTGTCTTTTGTTAAACATTCACAATCAAAATTTCAAAATTTCATTTCTTTATGAAGTTATTATATGCACATTGGCGTGACTGTCAAATGCTTACTATGACGAAATAATAAGTATGATGTCACATTTGGCGACAGCGGGATATAGTTGTTGAACTATACCGTTCTTAGTTATAATGATGTTTTGTTTTAATGTATTCTATATTCCCACAACGTATTTAAAACACCACATTTTGTTTGGTAGTGGTTCAATCACGATATGGCAGTTTTTGATTGACGTTTGACATCGGCCTTATAACTTGTGTAAAAGAGAGAAGTTTTCATATTGTTCAAACTGACTTGATTTTAGGTCAAGTGTAGCATTATCATATTTGTCATTTTCTCTTATCTGTTCATTTGTACATCGATCATTCTATCTGTATTTATTTTTCTCTCTACCTGAACCTATTTAAAATTGATATGACTGTCATTGATATTGTATCATAGTGTGTTGTGGAGAAGGCATGTAGTCACCTGGGATACCTGATCCTTATATACATGTATGACAACAAAATATGTTTGATTCGAAATGATAAGCTTATATGTCATAAAAGAAAGAAAACACTAGTACATGTATAGGCCTAGCTGTTTTCCAATCCAATATTGTTAATATATAAACTACCTTCCGGTATGAATAAATATAATATTTATGTTTGTTGACATTAAAATATTTTGAAATGAAAATAGGCCTATGTCGTAAGAAAGGAATTATTTAAGGCATTCTGTAAAATTGTTCTCCAATGTGAATTGCAGCAGTTTATATTTATGAGATGGTAACTTGAACATGAAGCGTCAGAGTTTTGCTAGTTACATTTATTACCCCATAAACTCCATAAGCACTTCAAGTATTGGACAGACACAAATAACTATATAGTACGGTGGCTGATTTGTGCCATTTCGTCTTTTCGTCTTTTCGTCTTTTCGGGGCGAAAAGACGAGAATTAAGAAACCTTAATTTTCGTCTTTTCGTCTTTTCGCCCCGAAAAGACGAAATTTAACAACTTTAAAGTCAAACACGAAAAGACGAAAGTGATACTCGCTAATTAGCGACTTTGATTCTCGTCTTTTCGCCTTCAAAATTCTCGTCTTTTCGTCTTTTCGTCTTTTCGCCCCGAAAAGACGAAATTTAACTAACCTTAATTTTCGTCTTTTCGTCTTTTCGCCCCGAAAAGACGAAAATTAACAAACCTTAAATTTCGTCTTTTCGTCTTTTCGCCCCGAAAAGACGAAAATTAACAAACCTTAAATTTCGTCTTTTCGTCTTTTCGGGGCGAAAAGACGAAAATTAACAAACCTTAATTTTCGTCTTTTCGTCTTTTCGGGGCGAAAAGACGAAATTTAACAAACCTTAAATTTCGTCTTTTCGTCTTTTCGCTCCGAAAAGACGAAAATTAACAAACCTTAATTTTCGTCTTTTCGTCTTTTCGCCCCGAAAAGACGAAAATTAACAAACCTTAAATTTCGTCTTTTCGTCTTTTCGCCCCGAAAAGACGAAAATTAACAAACCTTAAATTTCGTCTTTTCGTCTTTTCGGGGCGAAAAGACGAAAATTAACAAACCTTAATTTTCGTCTTTTCGTCTTTTCGTCTTTTCGCCCCGAAAAGACGAAATTTAACAAACCTTAAATTTCGTCTTTTCGTCTTTTCGCCCCGAAAAGACGAAAATTAACAAACCTTAATTTTCGTCTTTTCGTCTTTTCGCCTTCCGGTCTGGTGTGGAAGTCATTTTGAAATCTTTTTATCTTAATATTGACTTAATTGTTCAATATAGAAGCATCAAAGTAGTTTATGATAACAATCGATTTATTAAATTGATAGTATTACAAGTATCTTCATCAATAACTAAGATTAGAAGTTTTAAAACAGAAGTCAACATGTTTGTTTACAGCAGTTACGTAGATTTCTCACACGTGGCATATGCCACGTGCCACTAACAGATTCATTTCCGCAAATCCTTTAGCGTGATTGATACATTTTTTTAAAATTCATTAATATCTTATTTTTTGTGTTCTAATCGCCCTCTTTAGCAATTACGCTTATCAAAACATTGCCGTGTATATGTAAGGACCATAATGAACTTAAGATGCTAAACATAGCACTTACAGGAGTTGCCTCCCCTACACAACTTGAAAAAAAAAAGTTGTCGGCGGGTATTATTTGAAAGCGTTTGAACCACGGATAAACTTGTTAACAAAATAATTTATGAAAGACAACTCGTGAAGACTTTGAGTTTAAAGGAAGGACTTGTACCAAGAAATTGCTCAAATACAGTTAATTATAACAGTCAATCAGTAGGTACAATGTACTGTGTATTATTTGAAAAGACATTTTGACTACATACATGACATGGTCTTCATCATAATTGTACATTAGAAATTACATTATAATCTCCGTCGTATATGATAGATGACAAAGTATATCTGTAATTTGTATTTTTTCGGGGCGAAAAGGCGAAAAGACGAAAAGACGAAAATTAAGGTTTGTTAATTTTCGTCTTTTCGGGGCGAAAAGACGAAAAGACGAAATTTAAGGTTTGTTAATTTTCGTCTTTTCGGGGCGAAAAGACGAAAAGACGAAAAGACGAGATTTTTGAAGGCGAAAAGACGAAAATTAAAGGCGCTAATTAGCGTGCTTCACTTTCGTCTTTTCGTGTTTGACTTTTCGTCTTTTCGTCTTTTCGCCCGCCGCGAAAAGACGAAATTTAAATTTGTTAATTTTCGTCTTTTCGGGGCGAAAAGACGAAAAGACGAGAATTAAGATATTTAATTTTCGTCTTTTCGGGGCGAAAAGACGAAAAGACGAAATGGCATAAATCAGCCACCGTAATATAGCCTATCTTATACAAGTTTATTAAACATCAAGAGCGCATTATAATATCTGTAATGTCTGTTGTTTCTAACATTTGTACACATTATTTCTTTAATATACTGTCTAATATTCCAACAATTTTCTAACGAATAACAACAATTTTCAGTAACTGTAAATGTTGTAGTAAGAGAATATATCATTGTTTGTCGAAATCACTTAATAGCGATAGAATGTCGTATGACTTTTACTATTACAAATAAAAAATGGAAAGCAAGCACAACCCAATGCAACCAAATATGATAAATATGGTCTGATTTATTACATCATCGGTTTTCTAGAGGGTTTTCTAGAGTAAGGTTTATATATTGTAGGGTTGTTAACGTGCTATATTACTTAAATGATTGTCAGCAATCAACAAAATTCACAATACCCAGTAACTTTACCTAATATCGTCCACTCCACCAGAAACGTCCGTGTCTGTCCGCTGTCCGTTACTCGTCCCCTGCACTTCTACATTGTAGCAGGTAAGGAATAGTAGGACGATGTTGATGTGGTACCAACCCATTGTTAATAGGTGTCGACTGTCGTTGGTCAGCGTTTTTAGCTTGGTGATAACAGATTAACATGAGAAATATCAGCTGGCCATGTATAATAAGGGCAAGAGAGCACAAGAAGATTTGAACTTGAACAAATACATATGCTGACCTATCCTGTAATTGCTCTTTTTTTATTGTGATTTCTTTGACAGCTGCTACATGTGTTTCTAGAACAAGTTTTAAGAACATAGTTACCAAATAACTAGATCTAGAGTATCGTAAGCTCTTGAATTTATTTAGAAACGAACACATAAGCATAAAAACTATGATTATTCAATTGTTATCAATGTTTTAATTATATATCAAACATCGCTAGCCAAGAGTACATTAATCTACGATACTGAACCCTTGGCAGATGTCACGTCAAAATTGAAGTTAGCGCACAGCGCCACCTGTTGGATCACTGCTGTTGCCCCCCTTCCATTTTCGTAATAAGCAACCAATGGAAAAGTTCGTGTCATTGAAAAGTTGCAGCGCCCTTGAGATGCACATACTGTTTGCGACAGATTCAAAATACTAAAGATAAACATGTTTGTGAGGCATTCGTTTGTCAGTTCGGACACCGGTTTTTGTATTTAATGCTTCAGAGTCCGATTTTGTCAGGAGATCGCAGTTTATCTTTGCAAAACTTTGTTTAACTTTGAGAAATAGAAACCACGCACTATTAAGTCTCCCAATCTGTTTGAAGAGTAAATTATTCATGTACTTAATTTAGCTAGCCTAAAACATTTAATAATTGGCTAAATAGTAGATATGATTCCGCTAGGAGCTGTTGTTGACAGTCATAGTACGCTTCAATTTACAAATGTAATTCATTACTTTCACTTCGGTTCAGTTTTGTTGACATATAAAAACTTTATTTTCATTGGTCACAAATACCTAGCCGCATCCAATCAGAATTTGAAAGCGGGAACTTAAATTTTGACACGACATACGCCAAGGGTTGCAGGTAGAGTATCGGACTGAATACCCTTGGCTAGCGAACTTGTTAGTAAATATGAATTGACATTGGTTTAGTTTAAGAATATATCTTGCCTCATCTGTAACATCCAGAGAACATTGAAGTGGAATGTTGGGCAACGCTTCGCACCGTACCGCTCCCTTTAGCTACCGACCGAAGAGATACGTGGTCTCCCATACTGACTTGAGCCAAAACAAGTCCACTGGAACTATCCCATGAAACATTGATAGTGTCGTTACAGTTGCGACACGCGGTGAACCATTCGCAATAAATTCTATTGTTATTGCGTCTAGAGATGGATCTGGTAACCCAGGTAAATAAAATGTACGTAAACCCCACTAACGAGGACATGGTAAACTCCATCCCCTGCGTTATAGCTTCTGTCGGCGTCCACAAAAAACTTGGTCAAATACAAATCTAGATTCCTACTCAAAGCTACGCTGAACGCATAGGCTTTACAGGTGACACTGACTAAATATCAAAGCGTATTAAGAAAAAAGAACATTTCAAATTACAATTGTAAATACTATTTTAATTGACAATTCATTTTTGAGTACATTAAATACTTTTGAATGGGGAAATTATTAATTAATAATGAAAATGAATATGTTCAATAAAACATTGGTTTTATCGCAAAGTTTTTAATTCTTTAATCATTATCATATTCAGATCGATGTTACTTACTTGATTTTCATAGACACAGAACCGTCTGAGTGTCATCCCCGTATCCGTCTAGGTGTGGCGATCTTCCCGTAGTCTTCTTGGGTAGAAGAATCGACGTTAATTGTAGCAACATTAGACTGGTGTTTGGTCACGTGTCCGATGCTTGAATTGGAGGCTTCCTTCAGGTCGTGAAGTTCCCGCTCCAAAAGACCAATCCGGACACCCTTCCGTCTTACGTCCTCCACGTGACCACTGACCATTCTCTCTAGCTGTCGTAGTCTGGTTTCCTGACGCTCCTGACGCTCTAACAGAGAAGACACTAACAATCTCAGTTCTGTAACAATGTTTTACCTTATTGATATAATGTTGATTCTCTCATTGTATCAATTTATTTGTTGAAGAGAACATTTTACTATAGGTACTAGACCCCTATACGTCGCCCACCCTCAAGCGAGAACAAGAGCCGTGTGAACAAAATGCCAGGTACTGGTCAGTGGTGTTTCTAGAACTCCACCATATTCCAAACCATCCATGAGTTTTAAGAAAAAAGGAAGGTATCAATAATTGTCGAAAAGAAGATATATATATATACGGTATGTAATCGGTAATTTCCTTTTTATTATAATAAAAAAAATCACTAGATCTTGAGTATCGTAAGCCATTGAAATGGTAGGTGAAAGACACCTTTTGTCATGTGATGAAAACAGGCTTTATTACAACAACAAAGAAGAAAAAGATTAAGATCATTTAATTGTTATCAATGTTTTATTACAGATCAAACTTAAGGAAAGATGAATTCACATTGGTTTAAGAATATAACATGCCTTCTCTAAAACCTTTATGTTAACCACCATCCAGAGAACATTGAAGTGGAATGACGGAGAACGCTTCGCAGTGTACCGCCCCCTATCGACCGAATAGACACGTGGTCACCCATGCTGACTTGAGCTAAAACTAGTCCGGTGGAACTATCCCATGAACCATTGCTAGTGTTGACACGCGGTGAACCATTCACAGCAAGTTCTATTGTTATTTCGTCTAGAGACGCATCTGTGTTAACCCAGGTAAATACGTAAACTCCATCCCCTGTGTTATAGCCACCGTCAGTATCTAGGAGGACTTGGTCAAACACCATGAACAAACCGGGATGTTAATCTAGATTCTTACTCAAAGCTACACTGAACGTACTAGGCTGCACAGGTGACACTCTGACTGAAAAATTAAAGCGTATTGAGAAAAAGAGCATTTAAAATTACAATTGTTGGCCTAGTTACCATATCAATTGACAATCAATTTGTGTGGACATTGTATTTACACTTTTTCAAGATAGGTCAATGAAAATACTTTTGGATGGCGAAAATATTCCTTAATAATGTAAATCAATATATAAAATTGAACGTAAGTTTCATCGTAAAGTTTTTAATTCCTTAATCATTATCACATTTAGATCGTTATTGGCATATGATTAACCCACTTGATACATTTCCAATGTCAGACCGAATCGCCTTCCAACATTTTTGTCCACTTAGTATCACTGACGAATCACTGACGATACAATTCTATTCTGATGTACAATGGATGACAGTTGTTGATATCCTTTTGTTGAATTCAAATTTCAATGATCGGTGGCAAGAAAAAAATTGTTTTTATTGTACGATGTGCTATAATTAAAACTACAGAGACAAATATGTTACTTACTTGATTTCATAGGCACAGAACCGTCTGAGTGTCCTCCTGGTACCTGTTTAGGTGTGTCGGAATTATCAAGGTCCTGTTGAGGAGAAGTATTGGCAGCAATGGTAGAAACATTGGACTGGTGTTTGGATACGTGCCCAATCGTTGCATTGGAGGCTTCCTTGAGGTAAAGTTCTCGCTCCAAAAGACCAATTCGGACATCCTTCCGTCTTAAGTCCTCCACGTGACCACTGACCGTCCTCTGTAGCTGTCGTAGTCTGGTTTCCTGACGCTCCTTACGCTTTAACAGAGACGACACTAACCGTCTCAGCTCGGAAACCTCCCTTGGTGTCACACAAAGTGATACATCAGTGTGCGATTTTATAACGCTAACATCTTCGAATTAAATGATTCCTAAGGTTATACCAAGGATTCACATTTGCACATAATTTCACAAAAAATACCACGATATCTTCATGTTGAAGCTAGTTCGCCGTTTTCAAAATGGAAAGCTTGACTAAAAAGTAGGTTATGAAATCTTGTCAATGTGTCAGTTCTGCTTTGTAAACTTACCAAACACAGGTGGCAGCCATGAGAACATAAGAGATGGGTGATCCTTTCTTGACAATGACATGTTCATTTCTTTTAGACCAAATCATTTAAAACATTATAGTATTCTTCATAAAATATGAATCTGCTTTAATATGTTTTAGTTGGTAGTTCTCGTTGTGAGTGGCAACTTGAAAATTGAGAAATTGAAAATGAAGCGCTAGCTATTCCGGTGTCTGCATGAAGTTCATCAAATATAAACTTACAAATTAAGCTATTCAGCATGCTTTTTCATGGAATCCTATCTCTTCGCAGTTAATTAAAACACCAACCAAGAGTTCTCATATTTGTACTTATGAATATATATTGCATGTACAACTCTTGAAAGATTGGTACCAACTCTGAATTAATGTTCATATTGTGATAAACGCACATATCATTGTCCGAAATAAACAAGTACATCACGTGGGCGTTATATATCTATGTCAGGTCAATAGCAGGGCTTCCATTGTTATGTTGCGTTTATGTATACGAAACTCAACTGGCTTAGATTACCCCGTGGTCATTGAAAACAAAATAAAATAACCAAATGAGGTACTATAAAGATTAAAATGAATTTTATAATTGTATCCTTGACACACTACAGTGATCTTACACGGCTATCAGCCTGTAACTTAACCGTATAATCGGGTAATTTTGGAGTGAAAATTTAAAGGAGGGAGAAAAAGAAAAAGGGCATTCACAATTGTCATATGTTATTTCACGAATCATCTATTCGTTGCCAAGGCCATGACCCGGCGCGAAATTGCGAAAATTACCTTCTACATAAAAATTATTCTCACTCCCACTTATTTTACCTAATATCGTCCACTCCACCAGAAACGTCCGTGTCTGTCCGCTGTCCGTTACTCGTCCCCTCCACTACTACATTGTAGCAGGTAAGGAATAGTAGGACGATGGTGATGTGGTACCAACCCATTGTTATTAGGTGTCGACTGTCGATGGCCAAAAATTTTAGTTTGAAGATAACAGATTATAAAGGAAAACATCAGTTGGCCATGATGAAGGTTTGTACTTAGATGTTTATTATTCGGTGATCTTAGGTAAATTATAGTTTGTTAAATGTTAAGTGAAATATAAAAAAGAAACATAAAAAAATCGAGCAAGGTATTTGTTCTCGATGTGTTTGTAACAAAAAGCAGTAGCCATTATTTCTGCATGGACATACAAACGAAGACGAGTGTCATCATGTCCGTCTAGTGTTAAAGTGTATAATCTATTAAACAAATATTCGTTTTAAAAACGATACGTCCTTTTACATTCCTAATATTAATATCTTGAAAGAATAATTTTGCTCAACTGAAGTTTTTTTTTATTAATTTAGCGATTTAAGACAGTTTTACCTGCATATTTCGATTCGATTATGACGTCACAATTAAATACGATGACGTTAAGCTCGATAACACGTAAAGAACACTAAATATGGGATTCCTTTTTGAAATAGGTTCTAATTTGTATATGTAGAAAATTGATTTTCAGTCATCCTTTCCTAACCAAGTAAAGTATAAATAGCCGAGTTTTCCAAAACGGAGGAGTGTCTACCTGTGCGATAGGTAAATAGCAACATCAAGACTGAGATATGAGAGAAAAATACTTTAGGATGAAAGAATACGGAATTCATACCATCGAGTTCACAAGCCTTGCGTAGAATATCTCATGTTTCACCTATATATAAAACAGTTTTTATAGTTATGAATGTTTGATGTATGACAATTGCCTCTTGTTATGATGCTAATGCAGTGCAAACGGAGATATCGAAGGAAAATAAATGTGAAAATTTACCGAAACAACATGATAAGAGGACATGTTTGTATTCATCCTCGATATTCCAGTGGTTACTATCAATATCGTCATATCTACCCATGGAAATCATAGCAATAAGGCTCTGTTTCCGACAACAGATGAAGGTTGTTTGGTCCTTTGATGCACATCAAAATAATCGAATAACGGTACACTGTGGTTGACTGTGTGAGTTTGAGGTTGGACACGCTGTCACTGAAATCTTCAACAGAAGTCTCTGGAGGCCTGGTATTGGTCATTTTTTTCCTAAACTGTCTTCAGTATGATATTGCCAAGGGGATGATATAACATCAATGATAATAACCACTGGAATATTGAGGATGTTTTGTAGCGTGACTATCGTTTATTATGTTTATCAAACTCGAGTTAGTTAATTTCAAATTTTGAAAAGACACGAGCTTTAGCGAGTGTCTTTTACAAATTTGAAAATTAACTAACGAGAGTGTCGATAAACATGATAAACAACAGTCACGCTTTGGAGAACGTGTTTATCCCATGACTTTAACTCCATATTTAGCCTATACCGTGGTGACCATTTTCTCGTCTTCCTTCAGGGAAACTTCAATGTTAGTAACCACTGGAATATTGAGGATGTTTTGTAGCGTGCGGAGTCTGCGGACGAGAGATTAGTTGTTAATAAGACAGAGATTGTGTGATAAGTAAAATATATAGAGGTTCCCCAACACGTGACTATTGTTGATCAACAAAATTCATAATGCCCAGTAACTTTACCTTAGATCGTCCACTCCAACAGAAACGTCCGTGTCTGTCCGCTGTCCGTTACTCGTCCCCTGCACTACTACATTGTAGCAGGTAAGGAATAGTAGGACGATGTTGATGTGGTACCAACCCATTGTTAATAGGTGTTGACTGTAGTTGGTCAAGAATTTTTGTTTGAAGGTAACAGATTATCATGGGAAACATCAGCTGGCAATGAATAATAAGGGCAACAGAGCACAAGAAGATTTGAACTTGAACGAATATACATCCGGACATATCCTGTGATTGCTCTATTTTTATTACGATTTCTTTGACAGCTGCTACAGGTGTTTCTAGAAGAAGTTTTAAGACCATAATTACCAAATAACTAGATCTTTAATGCGATTTCTATGATATCGACAAATTGATCACAGAATGAACAACGATCTGAGTCTATCACAATGGATTAAAAAAATCACAAACAGTTTGTTTTAGAAATAGATTTGTATTGTAACAAACTAATGATAGAATTTATTTGAGTTCGATAGCTTTTGATTTTTCTAAATAATGACCTTTCCTTTTCAAGCAGCGATTCGCGCGGCATTTAGATGTGTTGCTGATTACTGGATTAACATCTTCGAAGACAAAAATCATGTTATTAAGTATAATGGCTCCATGAAAAAGTTTAATTCGGCGTGGTGTGCTTCCAAACAATTGAGATTTCTTCATATTTCGTTTTTAGTGTGGGAGAAAAAAATTCAAAAATTTGTGTATCAAGACGAATGGGATATTCCACGTCTCGTGTTAGACTTTGCACGTTAACATTCGCCAAACATCCTGCTGACCAGTCAAAACCTTATAATTGTGATATCATTGATCTATGTAAGATACACACATCAGGTGATGTGATCTTTATACGCTTTCCAAAATCATATGGCGTGGAAGCAACGATATCCAAACGTCATACTGTAAAGCACAATAACAATATGATGACAAGTTCCCGTTGTGGCCGAGTGGTTAAGGCGATGAACTTGAAATCTGAGAAGGTATTCCAGGTCTTGGGTTCGAGCCCGGGCTGCGGCGGTTACGATGGGTGCACATATACAAAAATGTCTTTGTCCTCTATGTTCTGTGGATGTCTTCCATGTTCTGTGTTATGTGCCATCATCACTGGTGTTCTGTGATGTTTTAAAAAAAAAAACAAAAAAAAACCCAATATGATGACAAAGCATCATGCTACATAAAAAGACTTTTGTCTCACAGCTAGAACAATATACGAACCCGGCCTAATATACCTTACGGCCGGGTACAGCGGAAACAAATTCAACTGGCATCTTTCAGAATAAAGCGATCGAATGGCAAGACGCAACTTCATCATACATATATCGAAATTTATTTCAGCATATAGTAAATAATTCTTCCATATTTTCTACAAAGACTTGTATAATACTCTTACAAAATAGATAATAAGTTCATTCCATGGCACTATGCTATTTGCCAGCCAGAGAACATCGATATACCGTCACCGGAAATACTCCGAATGGTCCCACCTCTTGTCGACCGTATAAACACGTGATCACCGGCGGAGACTGGTACTACGACCACACCGGTGGAGGTGTCCCATGAATGCCCAGCCTCAGTGTGGGTCATTATGGAACCATGAGGTGATCCGTTGATGGCGAGTTCTGTAACTAGCCATTCCGTCAACTCCCCTGTTATGACCCAAGTGAACACATACATTCCACTGACCGGGACTTCGTACACTCCATTTCCGAGATTGTAATTTCCTGCGACGTCAAGGCGAACTTTATCAAATAGTATGGCCGCATTGGGATGGGACACGAAATTCTTACTTAAATATACACTAAATGAATTCGCCGTGGAAGACTCATCTGGTACCCTGACTGAAAAGATAAACAAAAATATTTTACAGGAACTGTTTAGAACAAGCAACATTCCAGATACAAGTATTGAGCGATTTTAATTTATCTCCTCATATCCAACAACGGCATTGTGGCTATATATAATGCATGGTAATAGGAGTTCTTGAGGGTAGCTTTACATTTCTGTTTCTATATATAGCGGTGTGGTTGGGGATTGACGCGGCAACGTTACAGACTCGTACTGTCCAAAAATGGTAAAACAGGATTTTAGAACATAAAATTGCAACCAGTAATTGCACTTGAAAGATTCCGTTAAGAAGTAACTGTTTTCGTATTAGAATTCCTTTATCTAAAAAAAAATTACCACAAAGAGCAGTTAATTGTTGTTGTTAATTGCGCGTTTTAGGTCGAGAGCGAACAAGAATGAAAATGAAATAATTACTAGATTTCACGGGCACTACACTGTCCGAGCTTCTTGCTTTCTTCATTTTGCTGGGGTCAACTCGAGGTGAGGAATAATTGGCGTTAATGGTAGAAACATTGGATTGGTGTTTGGTCATGTATCCGATGGTTGGATTGGAGACTTGCTTCAGGTCGTGAAGTTCTCGCTCCAAATGACCAATTCGGACATCCTTCCGTCTTAAGTCCTCCACGTGACCACTGACCGTCCTCTCCAGCTGTCGTAGTCTGGTTTCCTGACGCTCCTGACGCTCTAACAGAGACGACACTAACCGTCTCAGTTCGGTATCCTCAGGTTTCCTGTAAACAGATGTTATATATACATGCATATACATTATATTTTTTTTACAATTGAAAATGAAAGTGTTGGGAGCAAGAAAAGCGATCTAAAGTGAGTTTCCATAACTTTGCACTGCTTGAAGTAGCCTACATCATTTGGGAACTAAAATGGATGTTCACAGTACTTTACTTTAATTTTGCTCCATTTTGATCCGTGGAACAGGCCATGAAATAATTCACAGTACTTTACTTTAATTTTGCTCCATTTTGATCCGTGGAACAGGTCATGAAATAATTCACAGTACTTAACTTTAATTTTGCTCCATTTTGATCCGTGGAACAGGTCATGAAATAATTCACAGTACTTTACTTTAATTTTGCTCCATTTTGATCCGTGGAACAGGTCATGAAACAATTCACAGTACTTAACTTTAATTTTGCTCCATTTTGATCCGTGGAACAGGTCATGAAATAATTCACAGTACTTTACTTTAATTTTGCTCCATTTTGATCCGTGGAACAGGTCATGAAATAATTCTACCCTCAGCACCCATGGCCCAATGCAAAACCATGTGACATGAGGAAGCTTTAATTTTGCAAATAAACATTGTCTCAATTAAAACTCCGTCATCCATGATATACATCAGATGCATGCATTCTGTTACCAACACGTCGTGGTCTTTTTTTACTCTACAAAAATGTTGAATTATTTTCATGCACAAGCATGCAACTATGCAGGGACACTACGCCTATACCTGTCATCGTAGAATCCATCGTTGTCTGTCCTCTCGTCTGTTGCGCCACAGCAGACAAAAACCAGTAAAACTATGCTGAGGGGTAACCAATCCATTGTACAAATGGCTGACTAGGTGTGAGTATACAGATAACTTAGTACAACGTTAGCTGACCTGGATGATAAGGAAACTATTTGAAATACTTTGTCACAGAGCAAAACTTGTGTTTACTATGAACAGAAACGTTTATAACTGTATACAATGAAAATATAATGGAGGTATTTAATGTTGGCTTTATAGGTCAAGAGTGAAGAGGAGGCGTGTAAAAGAAGCGGTGAAATATGGTCTTTCTTTCCCATTTGTTATTCTGATGAATGTTAACAGAGAAACAATATAACTACACAGCCATCAGCGGACTATAGTTTAACAGCTCTTAAAGAGCAAGTGACCACATGTTCAAAATTGGTTCCCGCATACTTTGCGCTCGAATTCTCTTCTCGTAAAAGGAATACATATTAATAAAAAATATATTTATCCAGAATGCTTTAAGTTTTCAACTTTGTGTTTATAGAAAAAAAATATCAAGTAATAATAAGCAATAAGTTATTCGTAAATATTTACAAATGGAATATCTATAATCCAGTTTATTAGCATCGAGATGTTCTTGAGGAAACCTATGACTGTGGAAAAATTCTTCAGTATTTTATACATTTTTAATGATTTTCTTTTGATATGTCCACAAAAAATGGACATGGTATTATTTTTGTAGTTAAAAATACACTTATATACGTGGGAGCCTAATTTTAGGTGCCGTTTCAAAGGTTTCAGTCCATTTGTTTCCTCTTTCAGTTTGACGATGAGTGTTTGTTCTGTAATCGGCTTAAGACATTATTATTCCAACATAGATTCCTAAGAAAACTGTACGGTTCGCACACATTGATGCAATGTACGATTCTGAGTCCTCTAGCCAGAAAGAGGTCTCCTTACATCATTGACGTACGTGATTTGGCTACTTTTGCAATACTACACAGTGTTCACAGAGCCTAATGTTCTCCTCGGCGGTGATGCAGTTGTAAGTTCTGATAGTATGTAGATGGCTACCCCCGTTTGTTAGGCAGTAAAGGCACGGAACAGCGGCAGTACATTTGCCTTATCATCTCATAAAAATGCTTTCCTACGTCAAATGATATGCATAAATTTGTTGCTTTTAAAGATGTGTTCACCACAGGGAAATTTCTGCAGAATAGTTCATAAGAAACAGTCAGATATTGAAGTTATCCCTGCCAGTTTATTCCTATTTGCCTTGTGTCATACGTCCCAATGAAGTCAATAGGATGCTTGTGTTGCCGGTGCCTCTTGATCAGGACAGTCTTCCCTTCGTGGAATCAGAAATTAACAGCAATTCATTGGGTCTGATTTTGTTGTGTGGTGAAGTTGTTAATTGCCTGATAGAGCAGTTGCTCTACATAATTCGCCATTTCTATGAATCCCTTTTCCGGTTTCTTTGAGAGTTGAGAATATTGTCAGTTTGTTACAATATATACATTTGTACTATAATTAGGGATGCTGTGTCTCTTCAGTGAATTGTTAAAACTGTTTTTTTCTAAGTGTTTCCTCCACATTCTACACCATGCAGTACTTAATTATAATGACACTTGCTCGTATTCAGCATACATGTAGTAAGTCCTTCACATCCGTATGGTCAATAAATGGATTTCCGATGACAGTGACAATGACTCCATATCATTTTAAATCTTTTGGTTGTTATTTCGACTGGTGTTCGCGATGTCTGAACTCTTCTCTGTTCAGTTACTTATACCCTTCTTCAAACTCAACTCGTGGAATCTATGGTTCTGCACCCATCCATCTTCTTCCTAATTCTCTAGGATACTCTGTTAGTTCATTGGCATCCACATCAGATTCCACAGTAAAATCCAGCCGTTTGTGTGCTTCCTATGTGTTATACGAAGGAATCGATTTTCACCAAATTTTCCAAATCATGAACAGCTTGAAAAGCTAACCTGATTTAAGACATAGAACTACCATCATATTTCATTGCATCACTTTACAGAGAAATATTGCTTTTTTTAAGAGAACTGACAAAGCGAAACTGTCGGCTCCATGTCAGAATAATGACCTTTACATGTAAACATGTTGTTTTGAAAGAATTCAGCAAAAGTTTTTTCATGAAGAATGCGCCAGCATGCTGCAATAATTTGTTTTGCATATTTTGTTGTTATCAAAATAGGTTGTTTTTATCAATGAATTAATCGCTGACTCCCAATCTACCATTCAACCAGTCACCAACAGTTTCCAAAACTGCCTTTTATTTCAATTTGATGCTCCCTATAGACTTTCGGTTAATTCAACTACGCGACGATGAGCATGTCGCGGACAACAGACACTTTGTTTGGCAAAGAGATGGTGGAAGGTGAGTGTGATGAACTGATTGCCTTTTGTGGTTGTATTAAGATTTAATGATGGTTGTATGGTACACCAACAGTTTCCTTTCATGTGTGCTGAAAGGTGAAAGTTGTTTAAGATGGGCTGTTCATTCCAAAATCAAGATTTATTTGATAAATGTTAATGGAATTGGCTAACAGAAAACCTACCAGTTCTACGTTGTATTACGATTGTTCCAGCCGTTTTAGTATGGGGCTACCTCTTACTGTAGTTCTATAGTGTAGCATTCTTGCTGGGTAAGTCTTCCAAAATTGGGGTTTAAATTATTTAAGGATTAACTTGAATAGATTTTTTATGTTATGGAGATATAACACAAAAATCTGAGTGTACTCTAAATAAACCGCGAAGTACACTCAGATTTTTGTGTTATATCTCCATAACATAAAAAATCTATTCAAATTAATCCTTATAATTCAATTTACAAAATATAATCTCTTTAGTACTCAAAATTCATTTTGGGACTCTTTTGTCTATGAAATCATTACGCCGTCATCTCAGCCAATCAGAAGCAAAGTCACTAAAGGAGACGCTATTTTTTTCCTTTATGGGCTGATAAAGTGAATTTTTTAAGCCAATGAATATGCTCGTAACAAGCAAAATTGAATAATGTATTTTTTTTTGATAAGTTTTCAAAAGTTGGGTCCACATTACATCATTCTATCAAGATTAGTAATTTTTAAGTGTTTTTTTCAGAACTAATTTTGTTGTTCAGCACACCTTTGAAGACTAAATGACATAATTAAGACCCCATTTTGGAAGGCTATAGACAAGACTACATATAATACAAACTGTAAATGTTAAAAAAGATAAAGATCAAATTTTTGGACAAAATCATTTATTACAAGACAATGAAATGTACACGTCTTAAATAATTCATTGGATTTATTATTCCTGTGCAAGGATAAAGAAAAAGGTTTAAATTATTTGTTCTCTATGCATTTCTAACATGCTTACTATGATATTACTGTCTCAGAAGCCCTATTGGTTTGAGAATTTTCATTGAAATTATAAGACAGCAAACGATAAATATTAAATCTAATCGGAGAAAGTTTTCTTTTGATACTGGCTTTGTCTTAATAACTTTTAATTTGAACACAGTGTTAATACTGACCAAAACAATGATTTATTCTTACACATTATTTTTGTTTCATTGTTTAGATTTTTGTTCATATTTGAAGCCATGTGGATTCTTTAAATCAATCTTATCGATAAATTTCTTCTCTGTTTATCAAATTCAAAAATGCAACAGCTTACTTTAGTCTTAACTCAGATATGTCAAACATTTCATTAATTTTTTATGGTGGAAGCCATCGTGGCATCCCCTATCAATGTACATGTTAATAACTTCCATAACCTTTCATATCCTCACATTTTATGACAAACTGACAAACACAACCTTTCACTTTCTCACATGCTGAAAAGTCTGATCAGAAACATTCAAAGTCCTTTCACCTCCGTTCATATTGCAATATATCTTTTCTGTATTGAAGTTCACTGAACTTTTTCTGTAATTCCTTTTCTCTGTCGGTCTGTCGCTGTACGTCTTCTGTTAACGACTGAAAAAAGCCAGGAAAAATTATTCAATAAAGTGACAGAAATATTTTGTTTTAAATAATGAATACCATAAAATGTTCAATAACCTCTTCGATGAAGCATTTTCCTTTTTTTTCATAAATAAGAGGATTAAGTACAAATATCTTAGAGAAATTACATTTTGTAATTCACCCAGTCTTTTTTTTAAATTACAAGACATGTTCCACAATGTATAACACCGTGTTGTTGAATGAAAACTAACTACGTAAAAGACATTTTACCTCAGATCGTTTAGGTATAGCTCCCAATTCATGTTGTCGTAGATTCTCAAATGTTTTCAATTCTACAAAAGTCTGCTCAATTTGCTCATATACATCATGGATTTGTTTAATAAGACCTTGAGAACGGGACTGAAAATAAAGCAAAATATTTCATAACATTACAGATATTATTGTTATTAATGTTCAGAACGAAACTCAAAATAGAGTAGACGTTTTACAATGACAACTAGAACTTAAAAGTCATTGGCTAATTAATATTCCCCACATTACCCCTTTTTTGAAACCATGACAACCAAACCTTCCTTCATTTTGTTTCCATGGTAACTGTTATTGAAGCATGTTATGTGTCAAATTGTAGACATCCATTTGTTTCAACAAGAGATCAAGTTTGAACAAAGTAGGTACAAAAGCCAATTCATTAAAGTTTCTTGTTCTTATTGACTTTTTACTGCCTGTATTTATCTTATGTCAAATAAATCTAAGATAAAATAACTCAAACAATTACCTGATAACCTCCGAGCAGGATCTTTAACCTTTTCTCAAGCTTAGCGGCTTGCTTTGCGTCTTTGGTCATGTGTGATCTGTTGCTCTAGAATTAAAAAAATATTTATCAGGTATCACAAGTCATATGGTGTTTCTCCAGCTGTCCCATTTTTTATAGCACATATGGAGTTTGGATATTGTTGTGCTAGAAGTTCTGTTCAGAAGTGAAGCAATTTTTTGTTAAAAGGACTCTGTATGGTTTGTACCCTTTTTGGCCCCCAAATCCATAGATTTTTTACACGAAGTATCAAGGAATGAAATTATTGCATTTGAAATATCTAGTACGCCCCTGATTTAATGGCAATAAATGTAGGTACCCCAGACACACATTTAGGAGAAATATTAAGTTTGTTCAAAGATGCGCTCTATGGTTTCTAGATGAAAATTGTGGCAAAAATGGCCAAAAATTGAATAAATTTCCACATTTTCATAATTTTTGCATATTTAGGATGGCAACTACAGCTGTAATAATACATAAGATGTACTTGATATTCAACAATTGAATTACTAAATAACCTGTTGATGGAATTAGGGGCCATAAAAGTGCCCAAACCATACATAGTCCTTTGACAATGGGTTAAGACAAGACAAGACAGTCTTTGATTGCCAAGAAATCATGAAAGATATATGTTTTAGACATCAAATAATGTTAAATCAAACTGAAAATTTATACTTTGTGACCAGAGAGGGTACTAACCTCTAGACGTTTCTCCAAGGATTCTATACGATCCTTCTTATTGGCGAGGTTGGCACGAGTGTAGCGGTTCTGTGAGGGAAGATACAGCACCTGGGAGTAACATTCCTCCCACACCTGGGAGTAGGACTCTATCGACAGATCGCCATGGTTCATCCCAGTCTTCACCACTTCCATCTCACGCTTCAGTAGTTGTTTCGCCTGGGGAAACATTGACACATACAGAATTGAAGATATTAACTCCATATACATACATGTCAATAGCAAACTCACAGATCTATGAATATGATATTATAAAATTGATGACAACGGTGACAATGGATGTCGCATGTATTGATGACATCACATCATTAAGACATAGTGATGTTTTCCCTAGCAGCAACAGGATGATCCTGTATTTTGGAGGGTACAATACAGTTATGGATAGCTTACCCCGTCCAGATCATCCTCTGTGTAGCTGGCGTACGGATGCTGTTCCAGGTAAGCCAGGTGTTGAGCCTGATTAGCCACGCCCTTCTGACTAGGCTTCTTACTGTTAGGGTTGACACCAAGCTGCCCCGGGGTCGGGCTATACACAGCATCATAATGTAGCATAGTCAACATCTCTTTCTTGATCAGCTCTTCTGCCTGTCAAAGTCAGAATCATCTATTATGAATTCAAGACAACTTGGTGAATAAAAATGCTTTCTTAAATTTTTTTTCTTAAAAACTGCTGAATGTTAACTGACAACACTAATGTCAAATGAAATCTACAGTAAAGAGAGAGTTGGGGTGTTCATCTTCATCAGTCATAAAAGGAAAATAAGATTCTGAATTTATGAAAATTTACTCTGTAATGTTAAAACCTGAAAGTTATCCCTTATCACAGCAGTAAAGAATGCTTACTACTAGGTGAATAATTACTAACAATTCTAGGTGTAATGAGAAATACCTACCCTCTGTAGCTCCATCAGAGGTGGGTCACCTTGTCCCACAACACAATGAGAAATACCTACCCTCTGTAGCTCCATCAGAGGTGGATCACCTTGTCCCACAACACAATGAGAAATGCCTACCCTCTGTAGCTCCATCAGAGGTGGGTCACCTTGTCCCACAACACAATGAGAAATACCTACCCTCTGTAGCTCCATCAGAGGTGGGTCACCTTGTCCCACAACACAATGAGAAATACCTACCCTCTGTAGCTCCATCAGAGGTGGGTCACATTGTCCCACAACACAATGAGAAATACCTACCCTCTGTAGCTCCATCAGAAGTGGGTCATCTTGTCCCAAAACACAATGAGAAATACCTACCCTCTGTAGCTCCATCAGAGGTGGGTCACCTTGTCCCACAACACAATGAGAAATACCTACCCTCTGTAGCTCCATCAGAGGTGGGTCGCCTTGTCCCACAACACGGAGAATATTTTTGTTGATTTCAGACGGTCGTGGAAGGTCAAGCTGTACTGCCTGAGAACGAAGTCGTAACTCCTTCATACCTGCAGGCCAAGAACAATGCAATCAGACCTTTCATGATAGTATATAAAAGTTAAAATATTACTTATGATTACGGCTAAAACATTATTCTAGGAAAATAATTCTGAACTTTAGTAAATAGACAAGAGATCCCAGAGGGATCTTGGTGCCCACCTCTGCTTTTCAAGCTTTTACTACATATTACTACACATGAAATTTGAGACAGATCCCTTGAGTACTTTCTATAGTGGTAACAAGCTTCAACTATCAAAATCCAAGATGGCGTCCTGTCAGCCATCTTGTTCACCGATTGGTCCGAAAATGCAATATGCACAACTAGACCCCTAGGGGAACTTGCACATACAATTTCAGACAGATCCCTTCAGTACATTATTTGACATAGCGGAAAAAAACTTCAATTGTCAAAATCCAAGATGGCGTCCGGTCGGCCATCTTGTTCACCAATCGGTATCAAAATGCAATATGCATAACCAGGGACCTAGGGGAACCTGTACATGAAATTTGAGAGAGATCCCTTGAGTACTTTCTATAGTGGTAACAAGCTTCAACTATCAAAATCCAAGATAGCGTCCTGTCAGCCATCTTGTTCACCGATTGGTCCGAAAATGCAATATGCACAACTAGACCCCTAGGGGAACCTGCACATACAATTTGAGACAAATCCCTTCAGTGCTTTCTGAGAAATAGCTGTAACAAACTTCAATTGTCAAAATCCAAGATGGCGGCCTGTCGGCCATCTTGTTCACCAATCGGTCCCAAAATGCAATATACATAACTACGGCCCTCGGAGAACCTGTACATGAAATTTGATAAGAATTCTTTTGGTACTTTCTGAGAAATAGCGGTAACAAACTTTAAACTATCAAAATCCAAGATGTCGGCCTGTCGGCCATCTTGTTAACCGATTGGTCCCAAAATGCAATATGCACAACTAGGCCCCTAGGGAAACTTACATGTAAAATTTGAGAAAGATCCCTTCAGTACATTCTGAGAAATAGCGGTAACAAACTTTTACCTATCAAAATCCAAGATGGCTGCCTGGCGGCCATTTTGTTGACCTATTGGTCCCAAAATTCAATATGCACAACTAGGGCCCTAGGGGAATCTACATATGAAATTTGAGAAACATCCCTTCAGCACTTTCTGAAAAATAGTGGTAACAAGAATTGTTAACGGACGGAAGGTCGGACGGTCGGACGGACGGACGGAAGGACGACGGACCACGGACAAAAAGCGATTTGAATAGCCCACCATCAACAGATGGTGGGCTAAAAAGGAGGTAAAATTTATATAGTGTCACTAACAGAAAGATGGATTGATCATGTTTTTTTAAGGATACATCAGGTTCTGGTAGATGAGGAAATATGGAGAAAAACCTAAGGCCAGTATTGTATCCTGATGTGGAGGACTTGTGATAACATACCAAACACCTGAACTAATTGGGCAACATGCCCCTGTTTGGTTTAAAGGTAAAGGTGATTACTAATTGGGTCATAAGGTTGGTACAATAACAGATGCAATATATTTTAGTATATGTAAACAGAGATCAGGTGACCATTACGTTTTGCATGCTGGATTTCCTCATAGCGCTGGTCGAGGTCAGCCTGATCCTCGACGTACGCGTCTGCGTCCATTTGTTCCTCTCCAGTCTGTTCCATATCCTCTGGTACTACAATTTCATAATCGTTTTTAGGACGGGGCAGACTGGCCAGACCTTGCTTCAACTGTTTCTTCAGATCTTGCTGTAGACAGAGGTAGTTAGTTGTGAAATAAAATTTTATTTTTGTTTCATATTATTCATAAGAAAACATTTAAAACTAAAATACTTTTGATTTTTCATTTTCATATAATTCTTTTTCATTTTATTCTGCATATTCTCTTCGTGAATTTCTTGGTTGAATTTCCGTAACAAAGATGTCTTTCACCAATTTCTCGATAATGTTTTGCAGGAGTTTGTATATAGATGTTCATTTTTGGAATCATGAAAATGATTCAATAAGGAATATTTTAAAACCATCATCAAATTTATATTAGGGACCACCAAAACATACACTAAAGGTGAGTACAAAAGTACTTTACTTAGTGTTTGATACCGATCCAGACGGCATTACATCCTTACCTGATAGTATTGGTCACCGACAGCCATATCAAAGTTCTCTTCTGGCTGGTTAATGTTCAGTTTGTCCCTGACTGGAGTCCTCAGGGGCGTCTGTTGTCCTGGCACCCCACGCGGGGTCATCCCACCCATCATCTGAGGGGTCATACCTACAGGTACAAATTTTCAAAATCAAATTATCCACTGTTTAGTATTGACCTTTATAACTCAATATACATCAATAGCATAAACAATATCTTTAGCACATTAATTCATTCCTTTACCTTTTTTATTCAAATCGTATACTTGAATTTAAAAAGGATCATAGAGTTGATAGTAATTCAGCGACAGGCAGAAGTGGTCTATTTTTGATCCTGAAGTCAAATAGATTTTAACAGAATATATCACAATTAATTTCTAAACACCAAAGTTAACGATAATTCCATGGTTCATCTCACTTGTGACTTTTAGGTAAATATCAACAAAGAATTGAGCCCATTCACCTGACACCAAAATAAAGGTGAAAAATATGATAAACACGTACCTGGTCCCTCCCCTGGCCCGGGGGTTCTCATTGGCGTGGTGATCATGGTGTTGGGGGTCTGTGGTAGGTTGTGTTTTGGAGTCACACTGCTGAAGTCTGACTCGGTGAGAGGGGTGTTCAGGCCTCCCTTTAGGGGCGTGTCCACCACTGTTAAAGCCATGATGTTCTGGGCCTCCTGTAAATAAATTAGGTTATTAAATTATTGCACAACATACTTCTCAAAAAATTTAACTAAAAAATGTGGGTATAAATTGAAATAGTACTTGTTCATAAGTATTGGTAGGTGTGGCGTTGGGACATACCTGGACAATATTGTCTTGTAGGGCGGGGGTCCTTGGGGTGCGGAGGTTGGTAGCTGTAAGGTTGGGACTAAATATCAAGCTACATATACCTGGACAATATTGTCTTGTAGGGCCGGGGTCCTGGAGGTGCGGAGGTTGGAAGCTGTAAGGTTGGGACTAAATATCAAGCTACATATACCTGGACAATATTGTCTGTAGGGATGGGGTCCTGGAGGTGCGGAGGTTGGTAGCTGTAAGGTTGGGACTAAATATCAAGCTACATACACCTGGACAATATTGTCTTGTACTGCCGGGGTCCTGGGGGTGCGGAGGTTGGTAGCTGTAAGGTTGGGACTAAATATCAAGCTACATATACCTGGACAATATTGTTTTGTAGGGTCGGGTCCTGAGGGTTGCGGAGGTTGGTAGCTATAGGGTTGGGACTAAATATCAAGCTATATATATCTGGACAATATTGTCATGTAGGGCCGGGGTCCTGGGGGTGCGGAGGTTCATAGCTGTAAGGTTGGGACTAAATATCAAGCTATATATACCTGGACAATATTGTCTTGTAGGGCTGGGGTCCTGGGAGTGCGGAGGTTGGTAGCTGTAGGGTTGAGACTGTAGTCCTGAAGAAGGGCTTGACTAGCACCATCTGTAGAACCACTCTCCTCTGCCTGCTGACGTGCATATTCACTGGCCTGACCTACCTTCACCACCTAGTGAAACAAATTGTTAACATTACAATCATATCACCACCTAAAGAAACAAATTACTACTATTTGGTTTGATTAGTTTAATGTCCTATTAACAGCCATGGTCATTTAAGAGTGTGCCAGCTTTAAAGATGGAGGAAAGTCAGAGTCCCTTGAGAAAAACCACCGACCTGTACCTGGCATGTATCTAATGTAAAATTTGTAATATATACAAAACAATCTTTACCTCTTCAAGCTCTGCATCTGATATCTGTGGTGATGGTAACACCAACTTGCTTCTTTTCTTTACAGGTTCCTGGAAACTGATTCAACAAAAGATATCATCAGAAGGATTAAAATTTTATCAGATAATCTAAGACCTTAAAGTTACATTATCAGAAAGGTATCTATAATTGTAATTTTGTATAAGTATATAATATATAAAGCTCTAAATATAAAAGGTATTTATAATTGTGATTTTGTAGGAGAATTTATAAAACCATAATGTCACATACTTGCTTTGACTGGCAATAGCTCCAGGTAAGTCATTTTCTTTCCTTTTCTTCTGTTTCTGTTTGTCTTTCCTCCGCTCTTTCTGATAATTAACATAGAAGTATTGATGTTGTGATATATGAATACTTTTTGCGTTTCAGATTTTCATATGAAGATATTAGATGATATAAACTTAATATTAAGAAAATTTTGCACACTCTGACAATTTTCAAATCTAGCATGTGTTAATTTATTTTTCTTCTCTGATCAAAGAAGAAGTTACTGTTACGAAATAGAATTCCTCATACCCTGGCTTTACCAAATCAATTTTGTATCTTACTTTACCTTCCTGATGCTTCTACTACTTAATTTTCTAAGTTATTATTTGTTTTCTTTGGAAGGTGAGCAATTAATGCATAAACAAAAGATCATGATATTTGTAGAAAATAGGTAGAGAAATAAAAGTGTCTACTAAAAGTACTTGGATATGTCATTGATTGTAAACCACCTAACAGTTTTAATTACCTCCTCTTTATCAGATCTTCGTTCTCCTTCCAGGTTTTGTTGTCTCAGACGTTTGAAATTTGGTTCCTCTGCCACATATACCTCCTCAGATGTGTCGTAGAACCCTGTAACAAAGAACAAGTCAAAACCTGACTTTCTCTGTTGTTCACAACATTGGTGTAAGTCTGTGAAATTCAAATTTTACTGCTAGAAATCTGAGGCCTTTTTTCAAGATTAGCCTATTTTCAGTTTAAGCTTATTATCAAGATTTTAGAATAGGATATACAATGAAGTATAATGTCTTTTATTTCATGTATATGTAACATCATAACAGATGAGAAAAAAATTGATTCCTTGAGCAAAAATAACTTTTGTTACTTACATTGAGAGACCAAAAGAAAATGTACATAATAGACATATGTAAGATCCAATTACCTGCATTATCCATCCAGGTTAATACCGATACTGGGGTTACATATTTCTCTCAATGATGTTATGTATATTCATCAACTGTGACAGATTTTAATATTACCTGGAGCAGGTTTCTTTTCAAATGGGATTTCTGCATTGTAGTCAACTCCTCTCTTCTTCTTTCTTTGTTTCTTTATGCTGTAAATTACACAAAACAGAATTTCTGGATATAAGTAGATTTTGAAACAAGAGGCCCAAGAGGCCTTGACGGTCACCTTGAGTGCCGATACAGAAAGAGAATTGCAAAGCTGGTTCAAATCTGTAAAAAAGTATTTACATATTAGAATATACATTAAAGTTTGAACCTTCGTATTAGAATTTTTATTTTTTTGCTTTTCATTTTGATAGTTAGTTTATTATGTTATCAAACCTTATGCTTAAAATTCCAATTTGCTTTGCCAACGTTAAACAACAAAACCAAACTAGAAGTCAGTCAGTGTCAGTGATTTTATAAATTTCACTTTTTAATCTATGAAGATTATTTGGTTCCATCAAACCTGTGAATTCAGAAGATTTTTGAAATTTTAGCCATTTTAACCCATTTTGGCCCCGCCCCTCTGGTCCCTTGGGGTCAGCCAGGACCAATATGGATATGGTATTAAAATGCTATTTCAGGGTAATAATTCTAACCCAGTTTGACTCATTTCCTGTTAAAACTAAGCAAATAATATTCATAAATGTGAAATAATTCTAACCCAGTTTGACTCATTTCCTGTTAAAACTAAGCATATAATATTCCTAAATGTGTTTTGCCTATATAAACTATAGTAAATTTTACTCCCTCCCCAGGGAAAAATCTGAGATTCCAGGGCCATGAAATTCAAATATTTTGTAAAGGGCCTTAAGACGTATCTATGAAGAGTATTTGGTTCCATTGATCTGTGAATTCGGAAGATTTTTGAAAAGTTTGCCAATTTGACCCCTTTTGGCCCCGCCCCTCTGGCCCCTGGGGGTCGGCCAAGACAAATATGGATATGACGATAAAATGCTATCTCAGGCTAAATATTCTAACCCAGATTGACTAATTTCCTATGAAAAATAAGAAAATAACGTTCATAAATGTTTTTTTTTTATATAAACTATAGTAAACTTGACCCCCTCCCCAGGGGGAAACATGAGACCCCAGGGTCATATAATTCACAATTCTGTAAAGGACCTCAAGACCTTTCAATCTATGAAGAGTATTCTGCCATTTCTGGAATTTCAGAAGATTTTTGATGTTTCAGTCTATTTGACCCCTTTTGGCCCCACCTCTCAGGCTCCTGGGGGTCAGTCGTGGAAAAATTGTTAATAGGATTCAACGGCCATCTCATACTGATAATTCTGACAACATTTGACTTATATCTATTACAAATGACCAGATAATGCTCAAAAATGTGTTTTCCCTATATAAACTATAGTAAACTTGACCCCCTCCCCAGGAGGGAACGCGAGACCCCAGGGTCATATAATTCACAATTTTTGTAAAGGACTTCAAGACCTTTCAATCTATGAAGAGTATTTGATTCTGCCATTTCTGGAATTTCAGAAGATTTTTGAAGTTTTAGCCTATTTGACCCCTTTTGGTCCCACCCCTCAGGCCCCTGGGGGGCTGGGACCATATCATTCCCAACTTTGGTTGACCTTTGGCTATGGAAGGTTTCTGCAAAATTTCAACAAAATGGGTTCAGCAGTTTTGGAGAAGAAGTCAAAAAAGTAAATTGTTTATCGCCATACGACGGACGACGATGGACAAAAGATGATTAGAATAGGTCACTTGAGACTTTGTCTCAGGTGACCTAACAAGAGGCCCAGAGGGCCTGTATCGCTCACCTGGTTTGTAATGCCAAGCAATGTTCTGAATACAGGTTCATTGTTTCTTTTCTGAAGGAATTTTAATATTAACCTCTAAATCCCCTATTGGGCCCCACCCCTCCCGCCCCCAGGGGGTCAGAGCCAAAATTTATACAAGTTCTGTTCCCCCTCCCCCAAGGATGTTTGTGGCCAAATTTGGTTACAATCCATGCAGAACTCTATGACTAGTAGCGATTTAAAGGATTTACCTCTATTTCCCCTATTGGGCCCCGCCCCTCCTGCCCCCGGGGGGTCAGAGCCAAAATTTATACAAGTTCTGTTCCCCTTCCCCAAAGGATGCTTGTGGCCAAATTTGGTTACATTCCATTCAGAACTCTATGACTAGTAGCGATTTAAAGGATTTACCTCTATTTCCCCTATTGGGCCCCGCCCCTCCTGCCCCTGGGGGATCAGAGCCAAAATTTATACAAGTTCTGTTCCCCTTCCCCCAAGGATGTTTGTGGCCAAATTTGGTTACAATTCATGTAGAGCTCTAGGACAAAAAGAGATTTAAAGGATTTACCTCTATTTCCCCTATTGGGCCCCGCCCCTCCTGCCCCTGGGGGGTCAGAGCCAAAATTTATACAAGGTCTGTTCCCCCTCCCCCAAGGATGTTTGTGGCCAAATTTGGTTACATTCCATTCAGAACTCTATGACGAGAAGCGATTAAAAGGATTTACCTTTATTTCCCCTATTCGGCCCCGCCCCTCCTGCCCCCGGGGGGTCAGAGCCAAAATTTATACAAGTTCTGTTCCCCTTCCCCCAAGGATGTTTGTGGCCAAATTTGGATACAATTCATGTAGAACTCTATGACTAGTAGCGATTTAAAGGATTTACCTCTATTTCCCCTATTGGGCCCCGCCCCTCCTGCCCCCGGGGGACCAGATCCAAAATTTATACAAGTTCTGTTCCCCTTCCCCAAAGGATGTATGTGGCCAAATTTGGTTACATTCCATTCAGAGCTCTATGACAAGTAGCGATTTAAAGGATTTACCTCTATTACCCCTATTGGGCCCCGCCCCTCCTGCCCCGGGGCGTCAGAGCCAAAATTTATACAAGTTCTGTTTCCCCTCCCCCAAGGATGTTTGTGGTCAAATTTGGTTACAATCCATGCAGAACTCTAGGACAAGTAGCGATTTATAGGATTTACCTCTATTTCCCCTATTGGGCCCCGCCCCTCCTGCCCCGGGGGGGGCCAGAGCCAAAATTTATACAAGTTCTGTTCCCCCTCCCCCAAGGATGTTTGTGGCCAAATTTGGTTACAATCCATGCAGAACTCTATGACTAGTAGCGATTTAAAGGAAATGTTGACGGACGGACGGACGGACGGACGGACGGACGACGGACGGACGGACGGACGGACGACGGACGCCGCGCCATGACATAAGCTCACCGGCCCTTTGGGCCAGGTGACCTAAAAATCAATCCCAGTGTGCATTCTGCTTCTGTGACATATACTAAAACAAGGACTCACAATGCATAAACATTTCAAATTTGACACAATCTACAATGCCTTAAGTCAAACATAATATCTTAATTCTTGAATGATAAAGATATCTCAAGATAGGATGAATTATCTCCCTTACTTACTCTATGCCTGCTGCTCTCAGTTCACGCCTCTTCTGTAAAGCTGCCAATCTCCTGTAATCAGATATTGACACAGATTTTAATACACATAAACAGTATTATTTCCTGTGTTAATCACGGCATGCATGTCCCCTTTTAGACCACTGCATCATAATGTGTTACAGGAACAACACCTGACAATGGCAGAAAAACTCAAACTTATCTTTAACAATCCTTGATGAAAAGAAATCACTATCGTGTTGTCATTTTTCCCCCAGTAATGGTTAGTGACCATCACCCAGTAATTTTCAATTCTCTACTTGTAAATGAAGTTGGGTGATTATCTATGAAGAAATCAAACAGAAAGAGTGCTGAGTTTAAGTGGAATGACAAACTAGCAGACAGATTGAGAGAAAACTTCAGAAAGTCTTCTTCAGTTTTAACACATACACATAAAATACTTATCAATATTAAGCATCTAACAAATGTAATTATTTTCTAAAGTTAAATATTTAGAGAAGATTTGAGTGATTTAAGACTCACTTACTGATTTTTATATTCTACATGAATGATCTTGTATTACCTAGCTTCTTCCAGCTGCTTTTCCCTTGCTTTCCGCTTGGCTTTTTTACCCTGTGTGTTCGCTAGCCTAGCTCGAGCTTCTGACAACATCTCCAACTCTGAAGAATAGAACAAATATAAATTCCATAAAATAAGTAAACAAATACAAATACTTTTGCAGTTACATGGCTGAACTACTATCATAAATGAATACAGGTCAAAATGGAACATTTACTACATACTGTGACATAAAAGTTATTACAACTATGTATCTTACTAGGATTCAGTCAATTTATATTGAAAGTTAATTGATCTAATAAGGCTATAAATTTAAATCCCCACCATCTTCGTCCATGTCGACTGGATCTGGCTTGGCTGGTTTTGTTTCAGGGTTTGGATCAATCTCCCCAGGTCTAAGTTTCCTCGGGTCATCCTCTGATTCATCTCGATTTTGGGCTTTGTCACTAAAGTTTTACAATAATTGTAATAATTTGACATCATAACCTTAAAGTTAAGAACACTTAATTTACATCAATTAATGAACAATTAACCTGCCAAATAAATGGCTATTATGTCCTGTAAGATTACAAACTGAAAGTGGATTGTTGGAAATGTATAGTACTCTGTATAAACTATAATCTAAATTTGTCTAAACTATGTATCAAATCTACATTTTCCTCCGAATTACTATCCTACCAAGGATTTCTCTGTAACCAAGATAATATGTATTATTGCTAGTATTTACCACAGTTGCAGTATGCTTATGTCAACCTTGTTAACTCAAAGCTGATTTGGCAACAGTAAAGTTATAAAATATTATAGTAAAAATATTAAGCCTAGACTAACAAAACACAAATTCAACTACATGTATACTTAGATTTACACATAAAAACTATTCTGAAAAATATCCATTAACATTTAGCTGACTAATAACATGATTTGTTGAGACATATTTTTGACATTAAGATATAGCAACATTTGTTTACAACGTACAGTAGATATTCATAATGCTCCAAACACTGTGCAGCGGTACGTCCAATAATGGGGGCGATGGTCCTCCACTGTGTTGGCATCAACTTGGCCAAATGTAACAGTTTCTCTTCCTCCTCTCTACTCCACTCTGTCTTCTTAATACTGGGATCCAGCCATTCAAACCTAAAAACAAACATTGATTTTAAAAGCTTTTTACATGGTATTATGTAACATATACAGTGTTTTCCAAAGAACACTAACCAAATGTTTTGCTGGCCTTATTTTCGTATTGAGATTTAACACTCCATACCAAGAACTATATGCACAAATAGTACACTTCCTTGCCCATATTTACTACTTTTAGTAATTTGTATCCAACAGAAATCAATTTATAAGGATCCTGTGTAGTGTTACCAGGAACATATATACTAGTGTTGGAAATCGGTTAAGATTTCATCATCGATGATCAGATAAAATTGGTTAGTGTCAACTGATCTATTTTCAATTATTAATCGGTTAATGGCATGAATTTTATTGATATCACTTATCAAAATTTAATATTTGGACATACATACCCTTAGCAGTTTTTTTTTTTTTTTTTTTTTTTTTTAAAACCTTTTCATGTTTTCTTTTGCTTCAGATGTTATCCAATAAAAGAACTATTAACAAAATTCTTAACAAAAAGCAAGAATCCAATAATCTTCAAATTCAATTTACAAACTTTGATAAAGTTGACTTTTAAAATTCAATATAAGTGAAATAATATAAATGTAGGCCTATATGAAATGAAAAGCGTTATCATATCGATGACTGGCATTAAGGCATTTTGTTTTCATGCTGGCTTTATTTTGCATAGTTTTGTATCCTTATCTATTATCAGATTGACTTAAGTAGTGTTTCCCACAGCCCCGATTAGCATGGCGCCGCGCCGTGCCCTTTTTACCTGACGCCATGCCCCTTTGACCTAACGCCGTGCCCTGTTTGTCCCCAGTACACTTCTACTAAATTACCAAATACCAGGTAGTGGCTTGATAATTAAGTAAACAAAAGAAGTGTGACCACTCCCTGACCCCCTGACCAACACCCCAGTGGCCCTAATTAGCAGCCTTGGGCTATTTCCACCTTGGCTTGTGGTGTCACTTTCAGGTCTGTGTATTACGTAAGCTGAAGTCAAGCAGCCGATCGGCAGCCTAGAAAACAATCAGCTGGCCTTTCAATAAGTTTTATGACTACAGCTAGTGAGCACTACTTCAAAAACAAATACTGCTTACAACTGTAAATGATTTACTCACGTTTTTAATGTTTAATAGGCCTATCTATATCGGATGGATGTCACAAGATTTGCAATCGTAATGGCCGCCATTTTGGGTGTATTGTAATAGTAGATCCGGAGGTATTGAATTTCAGGATTTTACTAATATTCACGTTTTTAAAAATGAAAACGGTATTATTTTTTTAGAATTTCGGTGTGAATTTATTTTTAGAAAAGATATCTTAATAATAATAAAATTATTAATAGCAAAGTAATTAAAATAAATCAAATTAAAAAGAAATCAACTTTTTTCTCTATCAGATTAAATTGAAATATTTTGCATACTACTCTAACACTTATCTGTATTTTCTTAATTTAGTGCTTGTAAATGTAGAACATTATTTTAATTAATTGTCCATTATTATGAAGCATGTTATCTTATTCAAATCAATACAGTATTTTTAATATTTAAATAAAGATATATATTAAAATAAAGGTAATTGGATTGAAATAAAGAAATACATTTTGAATTTTCCCATTCTTTTAATTAATATAAATGAAATTTAGATCTTTCTTGTGAATCAATTATAGTCATGATCATATGATCTGCAGATTACAATTTTCAAAATCATTTTTTTCACTCAGAATAATTAAATAGATGTCCTGATATTACTTAGCAACTCAGAGAGTTTAAAGCTTTTAAATGATATTAAGTTGAACCAGAATTAAATAAACAACAAGACAGTTTTAAAGATTTCCCCATGTATTGGAAGTTGTCGATATAACCTTTGTGCCCCTCTGATGGTTATTTATCGCGGTCAAGGTGCCCTTTTCAAAACCCAGCACCATGCCCTTTTTTTTCCTGTGGGAAACACTACTTAAGTCAATGTATTAATCTTTACTTATGAACCAATTAGGCCTATATAGTATGTTTATTTTGTAATACATGTTCAAACAGCAAGTTTGGTAAGAAGTCATTGCTAAAGAGAGAAACGGCATAAACTCTGTACTGTCTAAGGGAAAATGAATGTAGAATTCCCACTTCCTGTTTTGATACTGATCATCGATGTTGATTGCTGATACATCATAATAATCGATTGATTGAAATTGGTTGTCTTTTCAATTAGACATTGATTATATTCGATCATCGGGAGAACACTACAACATACCATTGATATTACTTCCTTGACCGACACAAATAAATTAAATCTTATAACTATAAATGCACATGTTAAAGATCCAATAAGAAGAATGATTTGTCAGAAAGCACTGTATTTTATAACAATGTAACAAGCAATGTTGATCATCAATAAGATTTCATGTATTGAAAGATGATACCACAATGACTACTGTATTTGACCCAATAAGTGCCCCTTGATCCCCTCTTTTGAGGCTTCATTTCAAATGCCCAGACATAGGTTTACAATGATTTTGTCTTATTAAGCACTTTTTCATTTTTTAAATTTTCTAAACGCCATGGGCACTTATTGAGTCAAATACAGTAATTTAGAGTAATCTTACCATCTGGCTTTACACTGTTTTGCAGATTTTCTGTGCAATAATGATGCAATTCTGGCCCACTGGTTTTTCCCATATTTCATAACAGCTGCCTTTAAAATCTCATCCTGTGATTTAATAAAAACATATATGTTGAAATATTGCACCTGTTAAAATGTAAAAGCAAAACCAATTACTATCACAAATTTCTGAGAACATATTCTAATTTATTTGTAAATGAGATCTATTGTGATTTTACACTTAAATATAGTTCTTATAATGCATGCACAGAAAATGCTGAAGTTGAAATGACTATAAATACATATATACTTCTTATATTTCTGATATTAAAATCAATCTAAAACATATACATTAATACATTATACATTTATAAATAGAGGATGCATGAGTTATATAGGTATGTAACAACTAATTAAAAGAGTGATGAAAATGTAACACTCAAACCGGGGTTCAAATTTAAAACCTCTTATGATGGGTGGGAAAAATTGCTCAATTTTAATTAATAAGGGTCGAATTCAAATGTACTGGGACCCTACCAGTAGCTGTGAAGGAACAGTAGTCGTGATTTGGGAAAAAACTGTGTGTGTTTCTCATGAACCACATTATTTCCACAAAAACAAAACAAAACCATCATAAAGTATTTGTCACTTGTTCAGAAATTCTGAAATCTGAAGGCACAGTAGAATATATGCACACAATCACGACTACTGTTCAGTCACGACTACTGGTTGGGTCCCAGTATCTGCAATATGTCAATATAGCAAGATTGTCAGAAATTTGGACTACCAGGTCATCAATGTAGTCCTGTCCAGTTCCACTTCAAAAACATCTTATTAACTATTAACTATTTATAACTAAAGTTTCATGGGTTGATCAACTTATCTTTTATAATTGCCAAACATTACAGAAACGCTTGATAACTGGAGGTTTGGCTCATGTGAATGGTAAATGTGGTTGTGATCTGTCTGTTAATTAGCACGTTAAAAATGCAATAATTAAAATTTACTAAAGAAGAGACAGACCGAATTAAGTTTTTTGTCTCTTGTAATCTGCACGTTCAAGGCTTTTCTTTATTGGCTATAGAAATTACACATACCTTAAGTGATCAGTAAAGTGTATATGAACCCCGTTTAAAATTATTATTTATTATTGAATCCTCCACACTAGAATAGTTCACACCGGCTTTTTTTTGTTTATTAACCCCCCCCCCCCCCCCCCCTTCTTCCATATACTGTCACATTCAGCCAACAAACGTGCAGAATGTAACTAAAATGACATCATCGCTTTCTCTTTACGTGTTGCAATTACCTCTGTGTTTCTCCATACGCCGCCCTTGATCATAATCCGCGGCATCTTGATTTTTTGTAGTGAAGTCTAGCCAGACAGAAAAAAAGACGTTTTGCCTCGTTCTCTTAGCACGACTTCCGGTTCTCGCTTCTCTCTCGTTTTGTCCGAGATCTCTAATAATCTTTCGGATATGATCGGATTTCATCCATCCTTGGCTCAAAGTGAACACAGCGCCACAAAACAACTGTCTTGCTACAGTATCGGAAGAAACCTATAGATAAAGAATAATTATACGAAATGAAGTATCAATAACAAAATGGTAAACCAGGATTTCATTTACATTTTATTTCTTTCTTCCTAGCTCTGAACTCTAATTCTAATATAGGCCATTACATAAGCAGTCACATGTCAGTGCTCATTAGTACGAGGCCCTGTGCACGAGGCCCATCATTTAGTCCTCTAAACCTGCCTATAGTATTAGACTTTTTTGGATGAAGTACGATTTACTGTCGATAAGTCCCACCTTCCGGTGATAATATTGTTTCGCTATTTCTGAAAGTTGGGGAAAATGGATAGTAATTTAATAGCTCTTTTAAAGTTATATGTGACGTATTTTTCATTCTCATTAATCAAGATGAGCTTTTAATATGTTATTTATTACCAAAAGTTACCAACATTTTGAGAATTACAGTATTTTCAATGCTTACGTTTTAATTTTACTAATACATATAAGAGCTGAAAATGATTTTTGGCAGTACTGCCATTTAAAAAATCATTGTATTAACATCTGTAGTGAAGTGAAATGAGTCCATACGGTCGGACCATGAAGCCAAATCGTGATCTACAATTTCGTTTAACATTTTTATAGCGTTATTAGTCATTGTTAAGTTATTTCTGCAGGTAACTTTCCATATAAACATACATAAGGTATAAAACAACAGTTTTAAAAGTGCATAATTTCTGTGTTGCAACTAACGTTTATCACACATCTGAAGTCATTTGATTGATTTTCACAGCTTTATTTATCAAACTTTATGGTTTTCAATAGATTAGTGAAGAATAAATAACATGTCAAAATCTTCGCCCAGTTACGGCACATATAACTTTAATACCACATCAACATTGAAGACAAGTGATCGGTACGCATATGTTTTAAAATTGAGCTTGCTACAGTAAAATCTACAGACTTACGTTGTTGTCTCATAATGTGAAGGATTGCATCTTAATGTACATCCTTGATACTCCAGGGATTACTATCACTGATGTAATGTTATATCCATCCCTGGACTAGTAAAACTGGAGGCAACAGAACAGAACAGGTAATTTAACCCTTTGATGTACATCAAAAATATCGAATTACATGATACTCTGTGGTTGACTGTATGACTTTGATATTGGACGTTGCTCTCTCTGTACTAAGTCTTCAAAGGAAGTCTTTACAGGCCAGTGATTGGTCAGATCTTTTCTCCTGAACAGCCTTCAGTTTTACTATGAGATAGTCCAGGGGTAGATATAACAGTAACCCATGGAGTATCGAGAATGGTAGATGTACAGTGCAGTGCATGTGGATGTAGTTCCACAAATACATTAAACAGGAATATACTGAAAATTAATAAAATATTTGAAATGTCAAGCATGTGAAGGATAAAAATGTAATGTCAGTACATGTACATTTTTATGTACATTGTATTTTCCTTTAAAAAAATACATGTACTGTCAAAACCTGTCTATAAAGACCACCCAAAGGGCAAAGGAAAAGAAGCATATATATTTAGCCAAGTGGTCTTTGGGGAGTAATAAATAAAGTTAGGACTTCATCCCTGACTGCTAGGAATCCTGTGGGCTGACCATTTATGCAGTAATGGTGATCACCATGACAACCAACAGCAGACATGTTCAATAGGACAGTTTGTATCATTTATTAGCTTTAATAAAGGTTATGAGCCTGTCATTTGGATCTGGTAGTTGATATATTGCAGTAATGCGACTTTTTTGAGATACGGTATATAAAATAGTTTTTTTTAAACTGTCAAAATTATGCATTAAATTTGATGTTTAATGTCAAAAGTCAATATTACATTATTTTATAACATATGGCGCTGTATAAATATATGTGAAATTTTGAGTTCAAACAGATAAATTTATTTCTGAAGAAATATAAAATTTAGAAATTAAAGAGTTGTATGATTAATTTGTTTGTTTGATTAATTAACACCTTTAACAGCTATATATATGGTCATGTTAGGACGGCCTCCCATGTATGCGGTGTGTTGCGTGATTGTTGTGCGAGGTGGGTGTTTGGGGAGACTACGGTATATTCATGTTGTGTCTTCTTGTATAGTAGAACCGTTGCCCTTTTTATAGTGCTATATCACTGACGTTGCCGCCGAAGACACCAAGCAACACATCCCACCCGGTCACATTATACTGACAACGGGCCAACCAGTCGTCCCACTCCCTGTATGCTGAGCGCTAAGCAGGAGCAGAAACTACCACTTTTATAGACTTTGGTGTGTCTCGGCATGGGGACAGAACCAAAAGCCTTCCTCACAGAAGCAAATGCTCAACTCAAGGCCAAAAGTGAGGCGGTGCCAAGGGAGGCATTAGGAAAGATAAAGTCGGTTAGGAAGAAGAGAAAAGATAAGATCCTAAATTGAGTCGCCTTTTACGATCATGCAATAGGGGCAGCAGGTACAATTCTAACGCCCTACCTGCATAATTAGATATTTCACATAAAAATATGTAGATTATTTTCATTTATTGGTTTTGCAAATGCTTTAGTAAGTAAATTAAAAAAAAAACCTTTTTAAAATATCACTTTTTGCTGTTTGGTGAAAATAACTTTGATGTTGCACACAAATTTGGATTATGTCCCTTTACTCAAAATTTGATAAATTTGTTATTCACTTTCTTAGTAATAGGGAAAGTTTATCAGTCTACGAAATGCTGGTAGTGAGATTTTCTCTGTAGAATTACTTTAAAAGCATGCTAGTGTCCATGTGGGACTAATTTCAGAATGATAGAAGATTGGAAATGAATATTTAAAAAGTTAATTGTTTTTGACATGGCTATCGTTTTCCCAAGAGAAATGTATGCAAAGAAAGATAGCTGAAACTAATGCTCTCTGGATTTGTTAGGGAAAATTTATCAGGACAGAAATATAGTAAGCTCGGCGGTTATTGGGATGTTTTTTTTTTTTTTATATCAGAAACCTTTTTAGGTATTATCTGTATAATTGTACTATTTAAAGTGTACAGAGGTTGAATATTATGACTGATTTTCATGTTATTTATCCCAGTGTTTCTGGTCAAACATGGACCAAATCATATATAATTGCTGGAAAGACTATTGTACTCTATATCACATGTATGATTTGGAGAGATTAACATGGTGTCCTGAGAAGATTTCAGAAATAAAAAGAATGATTTAAAGCTAATAAACAATAATTTCAGGGCTAAAATCAACATACTTTTCTCCTTTTAACATATCCTATTGACCAGCAAAGATGATTATTAAAGATGAAAATACTACATAATTTATTAATATTTGTGGATAGCATTTTTGCGAACCTTAAGTGTGATCACGGAAGTTGTTGTAAAAATATAATGTATAGTACTCTTAAAGCCAGTATTACAAAATTTTAATTTATTGAAACTTAATTTTCTCATTAATTAAGTCATAATTGTGATATTGTTTTACCTGCAAAAATACCGGTAAGCCACTGTATAGTATTAGCAAAACTTCAGTGTTCAGTAAGATATGTCATAATGGGCCTTATGTTACATAAAATGATATTAATGTCAGTATCATAAGGTTAATTCAATTTCCCACCTCCAACCTTTGGCTAGCCCCTATTGGAGAATCCTGATTTTAGTGTATATAGGTGGATATGTTGTATCAATGATAAGTGCTGAGAGAATCGGCATGCTAGGAGTATGAATATTGTATAAGTGTGAGTGAAAGTCAAAGTCTCAGTGGTGTTATAATTGTGATGGAACGAACCATTTGTGAAGTCCTCATGTTATATAACAGTCACATCCATCAAATTAAGGGTTATTTCACATATCTAAGGAATATATAAACCTATAAACATTGGATTTATCTTAGAGGGTTTAAGTAAAAGTATCAGGTATAATTTTTTACTGAAAGGTAAAAAGTTAAAAAATAAATGACTGTTGAAGGTGAAGTGATTGAAAATGAACACTATTTTCCTCCATACAGCATTAATGTCCTATAATGAAACATCATTGTACTAAATGCAACTCCTAGCTGAGTTTTGCTCCTCAAAAAGCAACTATAATACATGAAGAGAGACTTTTTGTTGACATTGATATATCAAAATGTATATATATATATATGCATGCATACAATGATTAATTCAATCACTTACTATAATTTAATGTAATGCTTAAAAACAATTAAAAAAAAATTCAATGAAGATATATGAATTTTGATAAAATTGCTTATTTTCAGTATTATAAAACTTCCCTCTTAGTTGCACAGCCCATGAAGTCAGCAACAAATTTATTTTTGATAACCCAGGCTTCCTTCTGCCCTGACTGACACGGTGTTGATGGTGTACTACTGGTCGAGGAGCGGAGATGGGCTAGATCTCTGGAGGTAAATTTTATATGTTTCAGCGATGCATTTGATTAAGCTTCCTGGTTTTGGGTGCTGATGGATAAGTGATGGCATCAAGTCTCTATAATGTGTGAGGGTGACTTGATGGTGCTGAGGCTGACTCATGCGTGCCTTGATCATCCTCCCCATCAGGGGATGAAATTGTGTCAGGATAACCAACATTTCTGGTGGTGAGTATGCTTATATCAAGTATCTTCTTAAGCTTATAAAATTTTATTGTTTTAATTAACTAATTTTTTAAGGTGTTCATTATATATGTTATGTTAAAATATGCAAACATTTAAATGGTATATTGTTTATGAACAGGTGTGAGAGGGTTTTTCTCTGCATCACATGTTTGAGTGAAACAAAGTAGCATGTTATCTAATAGTTGTATATGTTGTGATGCAAAATTAAGAATGATAATTTTTTTTTTGAATTTTAGCTTATTTAATCCATGAGATTAACGTTTTTGGTGTTTATTCATGCACTATTTGACCAACTGTGTGGTCAGTCTTTATGGAAACTTTGTTAATATTTTGGAGTTTATATATATTCATACACTTACTGTCTTAATGGAAACTTGCTTCTTATTCGTTGTCTTTACATTTATGGTTTAAAACTAAAGTACATTGTATTATTTTTAATTGATCATACTGTACATATCAAATTACTAAATTCACTGTAGAAAATCCAAGATAGACAGGAAAATGTGTTATTGATTATAACGGTATGCTGCTCCTCCTGAGATGTGTGGCTGACAAATTGATGTTTTCAGAATGTTTTATTAATATATGGTATATAATTAATTAGATTTTATTGATCTTTAATGCTGATGCCATAATTTTGATGTGGAATAAAATAGAAAAGGAAAGAAGAATGTTGTAGAGCCAGTATAAGATGTAGGTTTACTGTGTGAAGGACGTGCAGTGTGTTGGAATGAGATATAATTCACTTGTATAGGGCACCTGTCTAACTCACAGGGGGGTATTTATTTCAGTATTGGGGCTGGAAATAAACACCCAACAACAGCTGGCCTAGGTTGTGGAATTTGTTTACATTGAAGTGTTGCTCAATGCTAACAAGGCCTGTACTGATTGGTAGGTGGAGTGATCCATGTCTTTTATAATTGTAGTCATACTTCATCAGTTTGGTGTCTTAGTAGACTGGGCATGCAGAACCTAAACTTTTATAAGGAATTCTAATACTAGAATTATCTCGATCCCCATAGTTTGTGGAGGAGACAGTGACTGAGCCCAATATTATATTATTATGTTATATATAGCTTCAATGTTCTAGTTATGTGGTCTATCTATAGCTTCACAATTTTGATTTCTTTTCCATCATGAATTTCAAGATTTCGGTCACTTGTTACATTGTGCAAACTTCACATGTTTGTTTTCTTACCTTAATTAATTGAATAACAATTTTGCTCGATATTCTCAATTATATTTTAAAACATTTAGCTTTTATGAAATGTAGATTATAACCTAGATTCTGTAGACTATGCGCTGATGTGTGATTGTGTGTAGTAATTTGAGCTTTGAATTGACAAAAAAACTGAGGTGATGAGTGTGAAAGACAATTTTTACTTACAAATATGTAAAGCAAAATGAAGGGGAGATAATCAAGCGTTTGTGGAGAGTTGACCAAGTACAAGAGAAATTTTTAACAGATGAGTTAAGACAATAGTTTGTTTGAAAGCTAGTGGGCAAATAATGATTCACTAAAATAACATGGCATAACTTTCAATAATGTGCATTAAATCTGCTGTTACAAGTGAACTTACTTAAGTCCGTGCAAACTTTGACAGAAGTTTTAGTACAGACATTTTATTGGCAGTTTGACATGCACTGTTTGGGGCGATGGAATGTTTTACTGTACATTTCGCGCACTCTGTGTACTTAACACTATAACTGAACGACCTGCTGAATGTGTTCATAACCCTAAATTTTTCTTACCATTCTGACACGAAAAATTGTGTAAATTTGTGCATTACAGTAGGATTTGACTTGAATACATCTGATTCGACAGTTAAGCATTTATAAAGTGAGGGATGCAGTTTTTATGTATCGTGGTAAGATCAGACTAAAATATATCTGATTCGACAGTTAAGAATTTATAGAGTAACTCCATCACTTCTGGAGCACAAGTACATGTAATCTAGTTTTACCATCTTTTACAACCTCCTGCTGACAGTTTTCAAAAAAAGTTGCATGAATAAAGGTTGTAGTAAAGTTTCCAATGATGTTATTTATAGTCTGGCCAAGATAAACTGCTTGTAACTAACAGTGGTTTTTTATGTTTACAAATAAAATATTTTCACTCATTGAGAAAAGAAAAGTTTATTTATTTATCTTATTTCTTTATTTTTTTTTTTTTTTTTTGGGGGGGGGGGGGAGAGGGGAGTGGGGAAGGGGGTTTGATGTGGAGGTGTTGGTGATGGGTGGGAATGGGGGGGGGGAGGAATTCCACAAGTTTTGCATTTCTAACATTAAATGTCTTTATTCCTAAAATGATCAGAATTTCTCCTATTTTAATTTCTTTGTGCATATAAAACAATATCTTTTAATTCAGCAAGTATGCTAAGATTTTCTCTTGTTGCAAGGAAAACTTGATAGTTAAAAATTTTGCTTCTTCTCTATGGAATGTTCTTTGGTAAGGTTGAAAATCATTTAAAAAATGATTGCAAACGATAGAGCGGTGACTGGGGTGTTTCCAACAATGTAGGGACCATTGATTTGCTGAAATAAGTGATAATTTTACTATATAAGTGTCAGTAACTAGAAAATAGGTATGAAATAGATGTGATTTTATCTTTGAAATCATGATGGTCTAATTGCTTCCTATAGAGTGTTTATGTAGATTTACCGATCCTGAATGACTGATAACATCAGCACATTTTGTTGTCATGACAGACCATATATTCATATAGATCATAAATCTCCTGCAGTTAAAGTTTAAGTAATTAACCTAAGATATTTTAATGATCTGTAATTTTGTACCCTCAATGATTTCTGTTTTTATCCAGTATTTTTAATCACATTGTTGGCTTCACTAGGTAGGCTTCCAATTTCATTGCCTTTGTAAAACATCTATCAAAAAAAGGTAGACAAAAATATGCATCTACCTGTTAAATTTGTTGGGGTGTAGAGATCGTAGAAGTGTGCACTTTACCTGTGCACTGGTGTGAAATAAGGTTATGGCAGACAGGATAATACAGGTGATATCAGGCACACCTTGACATACCTTGTTTCATCCCACCTTACAATTAACGACCTCCAGGTGTATTAGAATAAATTTCTTTACCATATGTTTTGTCTTGTAGTCAGGGAAATAATTAAGGGAAGTTATTTTGTACTTGAAAATATTTTAAAATGGGTTATAAAGGTGAAATATGCTTATTTGATGGATGTTCTGTCATGTTGATATAGCAAGTTCATAGATCTACTGCTTTGTCATGTAAAATATAGTTGAGACATTTTTTTTAGCCTTCGTTTGGGCGCTCGCCCCTGTGGGATAGGCTGAGAGTTCTGTCCCCTGACCGAGACACACAATGATAGTCTTTAAACGTGGTAGTTTCTGGCCTTCTCAGCATCTGGCTCACCTGTTGTCTGTCAATATAATATGTCCGGGTGGGGTGTCTTTGTTGGCATGCTTCAGTAAGATAGCACTATAAAAAAGACAAGATCGAGTTCCACTGTGTCATACCCAGAAACAAATTATACGTGACGGTACGTAGAACCACTCGACTTCTTCCACTGTACTGTAACAAGGAAACACAAAACAAATATTCTGCAGCCTCCCAAAATATACAGACATTCACAACAACATTTTGCACACATGGGGTGGGGTGTGTGTGGGCGTCCTTAATGATCCTAGCTGTAACTACATTATCTCCCCTAGTTAATCTGGTATATGGGTGTATATTTGATTAAGGACTCATTCCTGTCCTGATTTACATAAACTCATTCACCCCTCTAAGGGGACACATTCAAAGGCTGGAACAGTTCAATATGAAAGTTTATAGGTGTGAATGATTGCCTCCAATGGGGTCCCTCCAAGAGAAACAAAAAGTTGTACATGAATGTATGAGTTTGGTATAGTTGATCACTCAATGGCCTGCTGGCCGCAATATTTCAGGTAACAGTGAAAGGCTGTTGATTGGCTAGGACAGAATCCCAGATTACATTACCCATAGGTACCTAATGGTGTTTATAGATGACTAATGTCCTGATATCAGGGAATCCCCTATGTCTGGCTTAGGTAATATCACAGATGATCTGTGAGATCAGGAGAGAAAAATTGCATTAAAATCAAATCAAATGAATGGAGTCATTCTGTTTTAAAGTGTATTTACTTGAGATGATTAAATTACATAAGTATAGATGATATCGGACTTAAACCAATATTTCATTCCATAGTTTGATGAATACCAGTATGTATTAAGAAACACACATAGAACCTATTCAGGAGTACTATTGATGTATATTTACACTTGCTAGGCTTGGTCACTATACGCTAATACTAGCCGATTTTGTTTACCATAACTGCATGGTAACATTGAACTTTGAACTTGCGTAAGGAAATGTTCTGTGCAACGTAAAAGGACTACTTTTTTTAAAAAGAAACACATGGCTTTGTTTACATTTTGACGCAACATTACGTGTATATTGTTGTTTTTCATAGAATTTTGGAAAAATGTAAACAATATATACATGTTTTATATTTATATATGATTCAAACAATTTTTAAATTAACAATTGCATAAAGAAACGGAAAAATATCCCGACCGGGGCGACGTGCTTTCATTTTTGTTAAAAATGATGGGTGTCAAATGTAAACATTACCTCTGTGCCTATGTTCGTCCTACGATCGAGCCTTTGGGTGGACGGGTGTGAGACCCTCTGATAGAGGTCAGTTATAAACATATCCTCTTGTCTTTGTTCTTTGAGTATTTAATCATGTGTATTATAAAACATGCACCGCTAATAATCCACGTGTTGACAGTTCCGCGTCACCACAAATACATTGTATCCATCGAACACAAGTGAATTTGTTTCATCTATCGATGGCGATATAGATCTAAGCGTAGATTATATAATCACATGGCTCCCAAGGATGTAATACCGTCAAGTCAGACGACATCTCAAACACATTGAGCTACTTGAAAATCGGTGTTTTGCCAACTTCGGCAAACTAAAGTGTGTAAGCGTGCGTCAGCTTCGCCTCGCTGCACAATAACGGTCACCGAGTTCACACATGTGGCCGTGTACAATTTCTTTATGTTATTACGCTATATATTAACTTTTAGCAAAATTGAATATATATTTAAAGTTCTGATCTGATTAAATAAAATTATCTCTGAAATTTACTTTGTTGGTCATGTTTATTTTACACTAAAATATTGAACTTTTTTGTCGTCGCGGATGAATAATTCTATCTTACGTGAAGCGTCACCATTCGCTGTTCAAATGAGTAAGCTCCTCCCACTTTTGACCGACTTTTATTGAATAATTACGTCACTTTCAAATGATGATTTTATTGCATAAAATATAAACAAAAAGTCGTG